>NC_138769.1:226030371-226285371 GCF_965119305.1 Pelophylax lessonae
CCCTTTCCCACTTCCTGGACACAGCTCAGAAGTTCGCCTCCCCTCCTCCTTCCTCCGCCGCCGGGCCAATTAGAAAGTGCAGCGTGCTTTGCGCAGTAGCAAACCAGTTGTGAAGCCCAGAAGTTTCACTGCAGGGTTCCCTTACCCTGAATGGAGGCAGCAGCACCTAAGAGCCGATACGCATATCGGCTTCGGGTGCCAACATCGCAGGAACCCTTGACATGTAAGTTCTAATATTTAAAAGTCAGCAGCTACAGTATTTGTAGCTGCTGACTTTTAATTTTTTTCCTGGGGGGGGACACAGAACTCCTCTTTAAACCACTTGCCGACCGCTCACATTGAGCCTACTGCGGCAAAGTGGCTCGTTATCGTCCAGCGACATAGAACTACGTCGCTGGACTCCTCCCCTTGTATTCAGTCACAGCGGGAGTCGGGCCAGGGGAGGAGCGGCGGTTATCACTGCCGCTCTTCCCCGATCGTCGGGGAACGAGTGTGGTGATCCGCCTGCTGATATAAAAAAGTTGTTGGACCTCAACTAAAAAACAATGAAAACAAAGTATACAACGCTTAATTGTTGTCATTCAACTCTTGCATGAACAATTTCAGGGATGGTGGCTTTAGATTGGCAGGTTAATGCACTTCCTCTCAGTACAAGTATCGTGTGGTTAGCATTTCCGGGTGAGGAGGAATCGGCTGGAACGCACGCCGCTCCTCCCCTTCCACTGTATTGGGCCATTTAATGTGGGGGATCGGTGGTGACTAGCCACGCCCCCTGATGCTGATTCGTCAGCATTTGACGAAACCGGTAGGGGGACCGGCAACGTCCGCATTGTATGCATCTCCCCAGCGTCTACCTGCTCCAAGTTAGAAGCTAATGGCTGCAGCTACCACACCGTCCGCCATATGACATCTTAACAGGACTTTGAGCTTTTGATGCTCGTTTTACCCATGCTAAATGTGAGTGTTACATTCGCTTTTTACACATTAAAGACTTTGTGTTTAAACTTATTGCACCATTAGGAGTTTTCCTTTTCTATTTATGTGACATCTGGGCTGGTACTATTACCTGTGAGGGTGGAGTACTCTTGAGCGTGCTGAGGTTTTACGTGTAGGAGAAGACCATCCATCCATCCATAGGGGGTTGTGAGGATTTCCTTTGAGGCGAATTTAGATCCCTGTAATGGGGATCATATGCTCTTAGTAAGAGGCCACACTCATTGGTGTTTGGTGGAGGCTGTCTCTTCATTTCATCACCTGGTCTACGGGACTTTTTAGAGGACTCCTCTCTTCATGGACTTTTATCTATGTTAATATTGTCCATATGGAGTTACATTTATCTTAAAGCTTTGGCTGAGATTGATTGTATTAGGCACTGTATACTTTGTTTTCTAAATATATGACAAAAATTGAATATATTGGATATTTTTTAGCTTCAAAGTAGAAAAATATTGTTATTTTTTCAAAATTGTTGCTTTTTTTTTTAACCACTTAAGTCCCGGAAGATTTTACCCCCTTCCTGACCAGGGCATATTTTGCGATTCGGCACTGCGTGACTTTAACGGACAATTGTGCGGTCATGCGACGCTGTACCTAAACGAATTTGACGTCCTTTTTTTCCACAAACAGAGCTTTCTTTTGGTGGTATTTGATCACCTGTGCGATTTTTTGATCATGCGCTATAAACAAGAAAAGAGCGTCAATTTTGCAAAAATAACAATATTTTTCACATTTTTTATATGAAATTCCCAAAAAAAATGTAAAAATTAAAATTTTTTTACATTTTAGGCCAATTTGTTTTATGCTACCTATGTCTGGTAAAAAAAAATCGCAAAAAGCGTATTTTGATTGGTTTGCGCAAAAGTTATTGCTAAGGGAAAGATTTTTGTCATTTTTGTTGTTTTTTTTAACGAGTAATGGCGGCGATCTGCGATTTTTTTTGCGGGACTGCGACATTGCGGCAGACAGATCGGACCCTTGACTGACATTTTTGACACTTTTGGGGTTACCAGTGACATTACTGCAGTAATCAGTGCTATACATATGCACTGTTACTGTAAAAATGACACTGGCAGTGTAGGAGTTAACTTTATTGGAGAGGGAGGGGTTAAGTGTGTCCCTAGGGGCGTGTTTCTAACTGTGATTGGCTGTGGCTACTAGTGTAAGAACAGAGATCATCGGTCCTACATAGTAGAACCGTGTGATCTCCATTCTTACACAGGGAAGAATGACAGGCGGCTTTGTTTACATTAGCCGCCTGCCTTTCTTCCGGTGTAACGGAGGATCGCGAGTGGGGGGGTCCGTAACCGAGCGGGAGCGCGCCTCCGGCGGCGCGCGCTCACTCCCTAGAGCCTCACAGGCTAGCGACGTAGTCCTACGTCGCTTTGCCTGTGAGGGGCTGACCGCCGCAGTAAATAGTCGTGCGGCGGTCGGCAAGCGGTTAATATCACAAAAAATGAAAAGCGCAGAGGTGATCAAATATCACCAAAAGAAAGCTCTAATTGTGGGAAAAAAAGGACATACATTTCGTTTGGGTACGGCGTTGCATGACCGCGCAATTGTCAGTTAAAGTCGCACAGTGCCGAATCGCAAAAAGTGGCCTGGACGTAAAGCAGGAAATCCTCCGGTGGTAAAGTGGTTAAGTAATTTTGATCTTCTGTCCATGACCAAAACCCACATCGAAATGAGTTACTGCTGAAACCAGCTTCAACATCCCATTGCTCGAGTCCGGGGTCACCGTTAGGACAACGCACGAAAACACTGGGCTCCTGCCAACATGACATCACCCCCAGGATGCTTGAAGCTCCCAATGAGCATGCGCGGGTATCCAGCCAGCGCCGCATTCTAAACGCGGCACCGCACATGCGCCGCCCCTTCTCCCGTGGGATTACAAGATCTCGCGAGAGCGCCGTGTTTTATTCCTACGTAATGTGCCGTGCTGCTTATGGCGGCGCTGGTGATAGTGCTGTGAGCTGTTGGGGTGAGTTTGCGTTTATTAGTCATTTTAGCTTCGTGAAAATACATTTTTGTGTAGTGGAAGGTGTGTACGGACTGGGACAGAGGAAGCTGTGTGGTAGGGGGGTCAGTGCAGCACTGAGGGAGTGTATGGGATAGGTGCTTTGTCATCTGCCGCTCGTCAGCTGTGCGCTTCTGGCTAGTTGGCCTCGTGTTAAGTTTGCTGTTTAAACAGGGAGGGACCTGCTGCCATTGGGGTTTCGTACTTGGCGTTTTCATGAAATTTTCCTTCAGGCTTTTTATGGAGAGGCTACCTACGCCAGTGAACGGGTGCCAGGGCTGTGCCCGCCCGTACCACACAAAGCGCTAGCGGCTGGACAAAGGCGCACGGTGAGGGGAGGGGGCGTGCACCGAATATCGGGGCAACCAATCAGGTGGCGGGTGGAGTTGCTAGTACGCTGTTGGCTGGTATAGGGTGCTAGCCGACCGTCTCGTGTGGAGGGGCGCGAAGGTTTATGGGAATCGTAGTCCCCACTGATGGCGCGCGGAGCGCTGTAGCCTTGGAGAGAAACTACAAGGACCAGGGTGCAGCGCGCTGCTGATGAGGAACGTGCTTCTTGAATGCAGTGATCCATTTTTCCCCTCAGCTGAGTGTCGCAATAATCTCAGTGAGCGAATTCCCTGATTGAGCGATGTTTACGAAAGTCCTGTTGGGTTGGTACAGCGGCAGAACGACGCAGCAGATTTTTGTTGCTGGGTAGGAAGAGAGCACGGCCCTAACTGTGTATTAGGTTTTACTACTGGGATGCTTCGCTATGACGTAACTCCTGTGTCCTATGACTCACTGGACAGGAAGGACAATGATGAAATTGCCTCCCTTTTTTTGTTTTCTCTTGTGAATGTGTATGGGAATCCAACAAGAGAGGAGGTGCTGTGTGCCCTTCCTGGCAGCAGCCCACAATGCCTTCTGCTCACTACAAATGGGCTTAGTTTAAAGGAGATGTAAATCCTTTACTGAGATACAGTGCATCATATACAAGTGTCATTTATTTAAAGAGGTTGTAAACCTCGAACTGGAGGGGGATCCCCGAACCCTGGCATAATCAGCTAGTGTGCATTGCTGAGACAGCTAACTTCTTCCCCAGTGTTTCTTCTATGGTCGCAGCTGCCAAGCCGTGATGTCACTCCCACACATGTGCATGGGAGCTGTCATTTGCGGCGCATGGGAGCTGTCATTTGCGGCACATGCTCTGAAGGTCCGGTGTTCTGCTGAAAACTTCAACTCGCCAAAATTCCCAACCACCTCAATTCTGGTGAGTCTAAAGCTGAAATTGGAGATTTTGACGAGCTGCTGTTTTCACAGACCCCTGGCAGCCTGTAGGCTACGGTACACGCTATATTGACTGCACAATGTTAGTAATGCCCACTAGTAACAACATATCTGCCTCCATGGCAGTGACATCTTTGTTCCTCCTTACCCAGTGTTCCATATAAAGGGGCAACTGTTAGTGTACCGTAGTCTACATACTGCCGGTGGTTTATAAATACGGCAACTTGTCAATCTCCAATTATTCCTGCTGTAGAGTCACGGGAAGTGACGTGGTTGGAGTTTTCGGCACAACACCAGCATGGTAAGCCGGACCTTCAGAGCGCATGCGCCAATGATGTCTTCGGCTGCATGCAGCTAGGGATGCACCGATCCGATATTCAGATCGGAAATCAACCCCTATCTGGACAAAATAGCTGAATCGGAGATCGGTTAGATTTAGCCGTCCCACGGGCCGATCCGGTTTTTGCTGAGTAACGGCTCAGCCATCCCTCACTAGGTGCAGTAATATTATGGGACCCGCTACTTCCTGTATAGGTCCGGTGTTCCGTGAAAAAACCATACCCGTGAGAAAACCATACCCTCGTCACTTCCGGTGCACCTACGGAGGGTATGGATTTATCACAGTAGTGTGTGTAACGTTACACTTACCGCTGTTGCATTAAAACAGCTCCTCTGCAACATGGGTCATCTCCGCTCCTACCCCTCTCACTTCCCTGATCTCGGCAAATAAATATAAAAGCGGATCACAGAGCATCTCCGTCATTTACATTTCATACACCCGCCGCCGCTTTTATATTTAGTAGCCGACATCTGGGAAGTGACAAGGATAGGAGCAGAGATGACTAGGGCTGAAACAACTAATCGATTATAATCGTCAACTAATCGATTATGAAAATAGTTGTCAACTATTTTCGTAATCGATTAATCGTCAGCCGATTAGTTGTCCTTCATACAGAATGTATTATTTGTTTACATATCAGAAAATACAGTGCAACACACATACAGCGCAGTACACCGTCCATACATGTATGTAGATGACAGAGAACTTGTGAATGTGTGAGGAGTAATGCCTCATGGGAAATGTAGTCCTGGGCAAGAGAAGGAACCAAGTGATTCTAAAGGCAGAGGTTTTTTAACCTTGCTATAGGGACACTCTGTACAGTACTATACTTTGCTGCTTCCTATAGGGGCACTTTGAAGGCAGAAGGGGCTGGAAGTGCCATGGGGGGGGCAGAAGAGGAGAATCAGTGCTGCTCTGTGAAAAATCATTATACAGAGAGGATAAGTATGACAAGATTGTTGTTAAAAAGAAAATAATCCAACGTTTACAATCACTGTAAGGGCTTTGTGCTGGGAAGATCAGCATCTGAACCCAGAGAAGGTGGAGGCCGATAGACTAGAGGTGATATAAGGCATTACAATTACATTTAAAGTAAAAGTTTATTAGTATTGTGCATTATACTGTATTTAACCTTCTCCCATCCGCGCTACAGCCTATAGACGGCTGCAACGCGGACTCACATTTTCGGGAGGCCGTTTTTATACGGCCTCCCAGAAACAGTCTCCCCGCGCGCTCCCGTGAGCGCGCATCGGGGAAAATCTGTGTCGGCCGTGTCCCTTGGACACAGCCGATCACAGATCGTGGTAAATGGACAATCACAGCGGCCATTCACCACGTGATCGGACCGTCCAATGAGAGATGATCTCATATGTAAACATATGAGATCATCTCTCATCGCCAGCGCTCCTTCCTCACACGGAGACTGCAGTGTGAGGAAGGAGGGAGAGCTGCCCAGCGCCGGGGACACAGAAAAAAGTAATCAGGGCACTGATCACCAGTGCCCTGATTACAACAAAGGTACACCAAACACACCATCAATGCCCACAGTGCCCGCCATCAGTGCCCATAGTGCTGCCAGTCAGTGCCCATCAGTGCCTGCTCATCTAGGCACTGATGAGCACTGAGTGTGGGCGCCGGTGCCCATCGGTGCTGCCCGCCAGTGCCCATCGGTGCTGCCCGCCAGTGCCCATCGGTGCCGACCTCTCAGTGCCTAGCAGTGCCGCCTATCAGTGCTCATCAGTGCGGCATATTGGTACCTCCTCATCAGTGCCACCTCATCAGTGCCCATCAGTGCCACCTCATCAGCGCACATCAGTGGAGAAAAATGTATTTATTTTCAAAATTTACTTGCAGAAAATAAGAAACTTTTTTTTTCAAAATTGTCTTTTTTCTTTTTTTTTGTAAAAAATAAAAAACCCAGAGATGATTAAATACCACCAAAAGAAAGCTCTATTTGTGTGAAAAAAAATGATAAAAATTTCATATGGGTACAGTGTAGCATGACCGCGCAATTGTCATTCAAAGTGTGAGAGCACTGAAAGCTAAAAATTGGTCTGGATGGGAAGGGGGTTTAAGTGCACACAAGGCAAGTAGTTAAAATTATTATATCCATGAAAAGAAGAAAAAAAAAAAAAGTCTCAGCTTTTAGTACTACTTTAATATATAAATGTTATTTTCCACCCTTCATATACCTTCATGTCTGACTCCCAGTTAAAATATCCTGCATATCCGACTTCTGGGCATATTTTTTTTATATACATACACATGAAAAAAAAAAAGCATGCTGCTGCTACTAAAGGTCCTCTGCTTCCCATACATGTATTGGATTTTTGGACAAAAATATTTGCATCTATATTTGTTCAAAAATGATTTGTATATTTGTTGAATGGACGAGTGTTTGAAAATTCCACTTGCTTTTAACAATAAATTTTAAAATGAATAAAACTTCTGAGCAAAAACCACATACACTATTTGAAGATTTGTTTGATCGAGAAGTTTTCTATTCTGCTCCTTCAAATTTTCCTGTCACTGTGGTTGACACCGGACACCAATATACACTAATGGTTAGAAAAATCGGATGAATGTTTTTAAAAATTTTCTAAAAAAAATTTAGTTTGTGTATTACCAGCATAAGTGACAGCAGGCACAGGGAGCTTGTATCAAACTACCTGCCTATTAATAAGGGAGTCTATCATTATTCTATACAAATCCGGTCTGAAAATTTGCAAAACAGTGTTTTAGGTCTTTTAAAAATATTGATCTCGGAGTCTGATATGTACCACATTTAAACCTCTAATAATACATATATCTGTTTCAGAGTGGATTAAATATCCAACTATATAGCTGGATAGTTATATTTACCACTACATATAGATATTCAAGAATATTAACTAAATTATACACTTTTTTTTTTTTTATTTATTTTTTTTAGGTTTTTAGTCGATTAATCGAAGCAATAATCGGCCAACTAATCGATTATGAAAATAATCGTTAGTTGCAGCCCTAGAGATGACCCATGTTGTAGCCGAACTGTTTTAATGTAACCGCCGCAAGTGTAACATTACACACACTACTGTGATAATTTCATACCCTCCGGGCATGCGCACTTGTCAACTTCTCTGCTGTTCAGTGATGTATCCCCGGCTCTGAGCATGCGCACTGCTACGCTGCTCAGCTGTTTCTGACAGGAAGTGACGAGAGTATGGAATTCTAACGAGGTATGTTTTTCTAACGTTACAACGGCTCACAGGCGGAGTGATATCAGATGCACTCCGCCTGTGAATGGAGGAGCCACACACATGAAGCAGCGGCTTTGCTCTGTACTGCAGCCGCTTGCTTTGTGTGTAGCTCCAGGTTGGTTCGGTATCGGCGATTTCACAACGCCAGATATCGGTATCGGCTCCAAAAAAGTCAGATTGGTGCATCCCTAGCATGCACTCGGAATATCTCCTAAACTGTGTACATTTTTAGGAGATATTCAGAGTACCTACAGGTAAGCCTTATTATAGGCTTGCCTGCAGATATGATTAAAGTAGACTTTACTTCCTATCTAAAGTGATTGTAAGCAATCACCTTGTGAAGCAACCCGTTCAGTTTAAAATAGAAATGGAAGGCAAAACATTTGTGCATAGATATTAAACATTAAATACAATTTTTCCTTTTTTTTTTTTTTGATTCCCTCTGTTCTCAGCTGCATAAGAGCTGGGGGGGGGGGGGGTAGAAGTAGAAGCACACTGATCTTCCCTTGTGCAATTAGGTTTGTGATGACCAGTAATTATCTACACAACACCTCGTATGTTTAAAAGTGCATATTGCAAAAAATGTGACGAATACAGAAAATGTCCAATGTGACAACACCAAAAAAAATTTATTTTTGTATAAAGTGCTTCTGGACAGGTGAGTCTTCCCAATGCTTTACCCTTAGTGCTCATACGGTAGATCGCGACTTACCAAGGGTGTTTGACCTCTACAGAAGGCTAAATGGCGCTTCTGGAAAAACCCAGACTGGTTCCTGGTTTAGCACCCCTCCATTCCAGTACTCCTTCAGGGTAAGGCTGGAGATGTGGAAAGAAACTCCACCAGGGACACAAAGGACTGATGGTGTAAAATGTTTTTATTGGTGTTTAAAACCTAGATGACTAAAAAGTTGCACTCGCATGTATCTGTGCTCTACCTGGCACTGGGAGTATACAGCATGTGTAGATAAAATCAGTCAAGCTGGTGTGCAATCCACGCCTTGCTATCGGTATGGGACCTTGATGGGTAGTCAGAGGGACCCGGAAATGAATCCCCCACTCCTAAGCTTAGGACAGCTCTCTGTCCATGCTACAGATCAGTAGTCAACCGGGCCAGCTTCTGATCAGTGACAGTTTTCACATGATCGCCAGTCTTCCCACCGTAGGCCTTTGGAACTGTGATTAGACTAGGGAAGTGCAGATGTAGACAGTGCAGCTTCAGTTTTAAAGTGGAACTATACTGCGCGTGAGCACCACAAACCAAAAAATGCTGTTTTATTTAATTTAAAATATTCAAAACCAACTCATCCATATCTATTTTTTTTTTTTTTTTGCTGAAAAATTGCATTGAAAAACCTGCAAAACACAACGCTTTACAATGTATCATTTTGTTCTTTTTAGATCAAAGGAATGAACTTCATCTGAGGGCCATTAAACCTCTTAAAGACCAGACCTATTTCTGACACTTGGTGCTTACAAATCAGTATTTTTTGCTAGAAAATGACTTGGAAACCCCCAAACAATTTTATATATATTATAGCAGAGATCCTAGAGAATAGAATGGCGTTCGTTGCAATCTTATGTCACACTGTATTTGCGCATTTTTTTTTTTTCCAAACCGTTTTTTGGGGAAAAATACTTTTAAATTTAAAAAAAAGCAACTGTAAAGTTAGCCTAATTTTTTTGTATAATGTAAAAGATGATGTGCTGAGAATCGTGATATTTATTCTAAGAAAAATAATTGTGACTCGTCTTATCCAGAATTGTGCAGCATATTGGTGCTGCCTGTCATTGCCCATCAGCGCACATCAGTGAAGAACTACTTATTTGCAAAATTGTATACCTAAGAAAAAGGTGTGGTGGTGTCTTTGCAGGAAAAAAAAAAAAAAAGACAGTCGTTATTAAATGCCACCAAAAGAAAGTGATATCTCAAAAAATAAAAATTTAATTTGGGTACAATGTTGCCCGAGCACGCAATTGTCATTTAATGTGCAAAAGCTAAAAATGGGCCTGGGTTGGAAGGGGGCGAAAGTGCCCGGTATTGAAGTGATTAAACCAGCCGGCCATAGATGGTTCGAATTTTGGCCTGTTCAGCAGGGACTGGCCGAGATTCGATTTGATCAAACTATGGGCAGGCTGTTTGTACTGAAGTAATTCCATTTCTTTATTTTTTGCATATGATTACTGCAGATGGCTATAGCCACAAGCAGTAATCTTGTTCTGCCGGTAGGGAAGGTGCTTTGCCAGCAGAACACAATAGTGCTGTGGGATGGATTCCCCCTGTAACACTGTTGCTGGGGCAAATCAAGCGATTTTTTTTTTTTTTTTTTTTTTCAGCCAGAAGGCAGAATGGGAGGATAAAAAAACACAGGTGGGGTTGAGGGAGAAACCCTCCCTGCTCTGCCATTATATTCTGACAGTGGGACTCCTCTGCTGCTGTGATAGACTGACCAGCAGACTGCTGCTGGTTGATGGAGAAACCTTTCCTAACATTTCCATTTGACAGCTGTTGATCGGAAAGCGCCATAGATGGATTGAAATTTGTCCGGTCCATCTATGGCCAGCTGAACCCCCAGGTTTACTTTTACGTTAAATTTTTAGTTTGGGGCAAATTAAAACAAATAAACAATTTCCTATACTAATTGATGTGACATCTTTCAGTGCTGTATTTAGTATCAGCTAATTACAGAATACAGCTCTGTTCTGGCAGCAGTACAGGTATTTACCATTTGCAGCGGAAACTAAATCGAGTGGGGCAGAGTTCTTTTCAGCCACAGAAAGCCATGTTATCAATAATACAAGGCAGGCTTCATTTGGCTGCCCAAGGTGGAGGGGCAAAGTGGACGACCTCTGGTAATTGGGTCATGTCTTGTATGGATGAGAACAAGGCTTTCTATGAATGAAGTGCTTAGCCAAAGTTGATTTTGTTTTTGCAGATAAGTCCTTTCCCGATTACAGCACTGTATGTAGCTAATGCTACATACTTGATATAGTGCCAACAGGCACCATTTCCTGACTTTGAGATACAGTTGAAGCAGCTTCTGGAAGACCTTTTTCCCCAGTCAGTTGCTTTATACGACTCTCCAGGATCTACCAAAATATCAGTTGAGTTGCCTGACCATTTTAAAGCGGATCATGACTCTGGAAACATTGAGTCCAAAGGTGGTTTGGGAGGTCAGTTTTGTAAGTCGCATCCCTTACAAGCAGGCATTCTATGGCTGCTTTTTTCCTAGGTAAATTTTTCAGGATCAGAGACGGAAGGGTGAGATTTACTAAAACAGGAGAACTCCGAATCTGGTGCAGTTGTGCATGGTAGCCAATCAGCTTCTAACTTCAGTACAGTTAACTTGTAAAGCCTGGAAGCTGATGGGTTTCTCTTCAGAACTGCACCTGATTTTTGCACTGTCCAGTTGTGGTAAATAAACCTGTAAGAGTGAGTCACTGAAACCTGGTAAAGTGATCTTCAAACCCTCAATTTTTAGGCACTTCCAGCAGTTGATTTATTAATTTGCCATTTACTGAGTATGCTTCTTTTGTATCTTTTATTCCTTGCCTGTGTTCCTGTTTAAGCTGGTGCGATAACTGCTGCCTCAAAGTTTCCAGTTGTCAGGGTGGCCCCTTTTCACCTGGACCTTGTGCACACAGGGCGTAAAAAGAGCAAGCTGCAAAGCTAGTACTGATGCCAGGAAAAAAACGGCTTTACAAATGCGCTTTTAGAAGAACTTTGGATTGGCGTTAATGTGCGTTTAGCTGCCCTCTACTTTCCCATCCCAAATCCAAATACTACAGCTTAAACGCTTGATGCTAACGCTGTATACAGCATTAACATGTGTTTAGCTGCGTTGGGTATTTACAGCTGTAATGCTGCTGCTCCAGAGGGGAGCATAACATGAAGGGGTGTTTTTAGGCTGTGGGGGGGGATGAGACCCTGGTGCCTCTATGAAAAGCTGTAAAAATGTCCAGTGTGCATGAAGCCTTACAGCATCCTAAGGAAGCCACACTTGAATGCAAGGTCTGGAGGTGTTTTCACTACACTGTGTTCATAAAGAAAAACCCACAGCCCTGTAGCTTGGGGTGGAATGTGTCGTAATTAAAATTTTAGTAAATAAAAAGTAATAATTGTGCAATTTAAATATTTACATTTAAGATATTGGGAAATACAGTAAGCAACAGTAAAATGCAATCAAAAGGTGAAAAATGTACTTGCAGCGCCATGGTTTTTTGCATATGTAACTGGTCCAGCCCAGCTTGGACCAATGCAAATATGCATATCTCAAACCTTAGCAACTGCTGGGGAAGCTGATAATCTCTTTAGTAGTTGATTCTACTACATTGATATCCAGTCTTTTGAGTCCTGCTCATATACTGTGCTAGCAACTTTCCTCTGCACGCTGACCACAGGGGGTTGCTAAGAATGCCCCATATATATATATATATATATATATATATATATTTATATTTTTTTTTTTGTAATACAATAGTTCTGCTTCGTCCAATCGGAGCACCTTGTATTGATTGGGGGGTAGGTGGGGGGGGGGGGTGTGGTTAGTTTATTGCAGTCGCAAATGTTGACTTCAGAGAAACCAGAGGAATTCTCAGGCTGTAACCTTTCTGTCTCAAGATGCATTTCACTGCTTCTGTGTAGTGTTGCTTTGCCTTGTAATGGGATTGATGAATGTCTCCCAATTTGTTCAGTGAACAGCTGCAGTGCTGTGTGAGCAAGCCCCTGTGGTCAGTGTGCAGAGGGGAAGACACACACTCACAGTGGGAACTTGGTGAGTGTATCCATTACCATAGTGGTGTCTACTACTACAGTGATTGTCGGCCTCAGTGGCCCTAGGCGTTGCACCAATGTAAGTATGCAATAAAGTTCATACCTGGATTTCAGCTTTAAAACATTTGCCTGGTCTTTTGCTCTTGTACAATTTCCAATTTCTCCCTGGGCAAATCTGATTTTCATTCAGTGATCCAGCCAGTAAGTCTTTCTTGAAAAGAACAAGCTCCCTTGCAGATGTTCCTGTTATAGGGATGAGACAACCCAACAGGGACAGGGGTGCTTACAATGGCCAGCTTTTATCCCAAAAGCAGAAACTGTTGGCTGTAACTGCAGTGTGAGCTGGAGTTTGACTTCAGTTTGACTTTTTTTTTTTTTTTTTTTTGTATTTAGGTCCATTTTAAGAAGGTAAAAGGATATGGTAGCGTTAAATGACTACATCGTTAAAAAAAAAAAAAAAATTTCCCCTCACCTTCCAGGATGGCAACACATGAGATGAGAGGCTCCACCCTACAGGAAACACAATCAGTTCAGTTGTTAAAAGGCCCCACCTTTCCCCTTGTCCCTCAGTATTGATTGTTTCTCCTACAGCGAAACATATTTTTTTTGTCTCTGACCTGAAGACTCTATGGTGGATGGTCCCCCTGTGAGGCAGGTTCAGCAACGCCGGTGAGGGCTGCACTCTACCTGCACGCCTTTTAGGCTTTTCACAGGTCGCCCCAGGATACAGGCAGTCGGGCACAGTGGTGGTTTCTCCCGAGCATGTGGCCTGCTCTTCAGCAGGGGTCTCCTCTCGTCCTCCCTGCCATTCAGCCGGAATTTGAATAAAACGCCGGACACCGCGCTCCAAGCCTCGCTTTGAAACCGGAACTTACAGTTTGCATAGGAAAGGCGGAGCATGCGCAGCCTGACCCAGAAGAGGGAAGCAAGTACGGAGGAGACCCTGCACCCACATGGCGGCAGTAAGGCAGACTCTCCGGCCGAAAAAAGACAGAAAGCTGCTAAAGACATAAAACCTGCTGCAACCCACCTAATGGGGGGGGGGGGGGGGGGAGGAGGAGGGAAGGTTGCTTCAGGTGGCTGCAGGCAAGAACAGATCGGAGCCCGGTAAGTGCCGTTTTCTTTCCAGATTGGGGCTGATACCAGTGTCAGGCTTAGTCCCTGGTAGTTTCCATGCTTTCCCCAGTGGTGGACTGTAGCCAAGTTATTATGGGGCAGGAAGAGTGATCTTGTGTTTATCTCCTCTTCTCTTGCAGAAACCCCAGGTGGAATCCAGGAGGCCTCTGATAAAGCACCACCTGTATCCGCTAGCACTAGCTCCTCTAAAAAATGTGGTAATTGTGGGGAGAGACTGCCCAGATCTCACAAAAAGCCCTTTTGTTACAGGTGTATTAACCACTTTAAGACCAGGCCTATTTTTGACACTTGGTGTTTACAAGCTAAAATTTTTTTTTTTTGCTAGAAAACTACTTGGAACCCCCAAGCATTATATATCTTCTTTTAGCAGAGACCCTAGAGAATAAAATGGGAGATCATTGCAATATTTTATCACACAGTATTTGCGCAGCGGTCTTCCAAACGCAATTTTTTTGGAAAAAATTCACTTTTTTGAATTCATAAAATAAGAAAACAGTAAAGTTAACCCAGTTTTTTTTCCATAATGTGAAAGATAATGTTACGCCGAGTAAATAAATACCCAACATGTCAAATTGCTCACGGAATGGTGACAAACTTTGGTACTAGAAATCCCCATGGGCGACACATAAAAAATTTCTACAGGTTACCAGCTTAGATACCGAATCGTAAATCGGTGGTCGGTAAGTAGTTATCAAACTGGTTAGTAAAGAGACCTCCAGGTTGATGAAATATTTCCTTAAGGTCTATGCAGGGGGAAATGCTAGCCACTTTCTAGTCCTTCCGCACCACTGTAGCTCCCCCCCACCCCAGGTAACAAAGCCGGGCGAGCTAACCCCTAAAGAAGGGCCCTTCTCGGGAAAGTTTACTTTCCTAAGCAGGCCAATCTGCTTTTCTGCCTGGTTCGCAGGGTCTCCTCCTCCTGCTCAAGCAAGGGAAGAGGAAGACCTAGGGGACGCAGAAAGTCAGGCTAAGGCTGGCCATACATGTCCAACTTTTGTTGTACAATTTTCTGTCAGATCTAGCACAAACCACATAATGTGAGGTCAAAGCTAAACAACACATTCACTTGTATCCAATTAGGCAGGCCTTCGTACTACATACTTGAAGGTAAATTTCAATAAAATCTGACAGAAAACAAAGAAAATTGTATCATGTATGGCCAGCCTAAAGCCCCGTACACACGTGTGGAAAATTGGCAGGGAATTTTCGGCCAACGTCCGATCTGCCGATTTTCGGCTTATTAGTATGATGCTTCCGACAACCAACTCCGACTTCTCGGCCGAAAAAAATCTGGTGTGCAAACTATAAAATTTTTGTTGGCCGTCAACACAACGGCCGGTTTTCGTGCAGTCAGTACAGATTTCGACAGGGTAAAATCTGATGAGCAAGTCTGGGCATGCTCAGTGAAGAAAAAACACAAAGAAAACAAACCAACACATGACATCACTTCGGAAGAAGAATTTTGTTGGCCGAGAAAATTTGTGTGCAGTCTAGGCACATTCCAACCAACAAAACACAACTTGGACAAAAGTCGGACGATCGGTTGGCCGATAATCGTTGCGTGTGTACGAGGCTTTAGTCTCAGCTTGGCTCTGGGGAGGAGGAGGTTGAGGTGGATCCAGATAGTGAGGCAGAGGTGACCAAATTGAACAGATCTGTTTGGTCTGGAAAATCTGGAGGGACTCCCTCAACCTACTTATGCTACAGAAGAAATCCCAGAACCCTCCAAGGAGGCCTCAGCACAGGATAAGATGTATTAAGGACTGGTTAAAAACCAATCCAATGTATTGCCTTTTCACCAATCCTTGAAAGATTTAATTCTTCAAGAATTGCAGTTTCCTGAAAGGTTTGACTAGATCAAAGACGTGGAAAGGGAGCTTCCCCTTTAAGGAGGAAGAGGTGCAAAAGTTCCTAAAAGAGTCCAAAATTGGACGTCTCCCTGTCTCAAGTGACTAAGGTCTGACCTCTCCTTTGAGGACACAGGGAATATCTGAGATGCCATGGATCCTAAGTCAGAATCTGTTAAAGCGAGCCTGGGAGGCCAACTCATCCACTATGGCTCCAGCACTGGCTGCAACATGCGTGGCCAGGAATGCAGATTTCTGGATAGAAAGGCTTACAAAACACCTTTCACAGGGAAATAAGTTCCAGGACCTGCTGGATTCCCTTTTAGTTATTAGGAAAGCTGTCGCCCACTTGGCCAATGCAGCAGTCGTGTCAGTAATAGCCTCAGTTAAGACTGGAGCTCTCATTCAGCTAGGAAAGCCATTTGGGTTAAAGCTTGAAGTTGACTTTACACAGGAAGCAGGAAATAGTTTTTCCATCCTTCTGTGATAATCCTAGGAATGAAGAGGAAATTCAATTTCATTTAGATGTGAGGAGACATCTCCTCACTTATTTACAGAGGACCAGGGGTTTTAGGAGATCTAATAATCACCTTTTGATCCTCTACTCTGGACCAAGAAAAGGACTGCAAGCATCAAAGCCTTCAGTCTCTAGGTGGATCGGGGCATGCCATTACCATGTCTTATGAGGTTTCAGGTCTTCCTGCGCCAGCAAAGCTGAAGGCACACTCAACCAGAGCACTGGCAACTTCCTGGGCAGAAAAAGCGGGAGCTTCCTGGGAGCAGCCACCTGGTCCAACCATGACGTGTTTCTGAAGCACTATCGAATGGAAGTACTGTCTCAGCAAGACCTAATCTTTGGCTTAAAGGTACTTCAGCTGATTGTCCCACCCCAAGGTAGGCCTGTGGTTACTTTATTATCCTCATGTGTTGCCACCCTGCAAGGTGAGAGGAGAAAACGGTCTGTTAGACTTACCAGTAACTGTGTTTCTACGAACCTTCCAGGATGGCAGGCCTACTTCCCGCCCGGTTAAAAGGGGGAGGAAAGAAAGTAAATGTAGGTGGTAAGTACCTGTGATTATACATCCCTTGTGAATCGGTTGGAGAACTGCTTTTTTGCAACTGAAGGACAAGAGGAAGGGTGGGGCCTTTAACAGCTGTGAGCGGATTGTTTGCTGTAGGGTGGAGCCTCTCATCTCTCAATGTGTTGCCGTTCTGGATGGTTCGTAGAAACACCGTTACCGGTAAGCCTAACGGGCGGTTTTTCTGCAGGTAGAGCATTGTGCGCACGATCAGAAGATCACGAGTGCAACGCTAGACTCCTGCAAGAAAGTACAACTGTCTGCCAGTACCTCCAGTTCCTGTGGTGGAAGATTGTAGTTCATTCACAGATCTTTGTGAATGAATGATGCGGCTTTGCTGTTTTTTAAATTGACAGTGAGCTTGTGAAGAAAATTCCTATGTTAATTGTTCCTAATGTGCTGGGCCTAATTTAAAAAACCTGCTACAGTTTTGGTTCCGACAGCGACTTATGCACCAAATTTAGGTAGTTTTGATTTGCTCCACTTCTACGTGGCAGCACAACACCTGCTCCAAATTTAAATAAATAAAAATACTGACCATATTTTAGGAAAGTGAAGCTAAGACTAATTTTTCTGGAGGTCTGTGCCAGCCTTTGTGAATTCCAGGGATTGTTTTCCAATCTACAAATATGTAAGCTTCTTAGGATAACTTGATCTTGTTGCGAATGAGGACCAGGGTATTTTTTTTTTTTTTATTTTTCTATTAGTCGCAAAATAGGCTATTAGAAGGGAATTTTCTACAGTAGCTCAGTGTGAAACTGTCTACTGCACTCATTATTGATGCTTTTGGAGTATCTTAAATTTCCTATTTAGAACTGTAAAAGACTGCAAGTCATCCCCTCAGAATAAAATGGCTTAACCACTTGCCGACCGCCCCATGCACAAATACTGCGGGGCTGCAGCTCTTCTGCGCGAAAACGCTTACCTGTACATCATTTCGTGCTTAGGTCTGAGCCTGCCAGTGACCTGCCCCTGCTGTGATTGGACACAGTGGGAGTCGGTTAGCGTATACGACGAACCCAATGTCCGCTGGGACCTGCCAATTGTTCCAGAGAGGCAGAATGGTGACCTGCCTATGTAAAAAAAAAAAAAAAAAAAAAAGGCAGAGCGTAGGGGAGAAAGATCCTGTGTTTCTGCTAAGCGGGAACATGGATCTGTCTTTTCACAGCACAGCCCCCCTCAGTTAGAAAGCACTCCCTAGAAGCGCATTTAACCCTTAAAAATGCATTTTCACTGTACTTATGATGCTGGCAGGTAAGGGTTTAACATCAGGGGTAATTGATATTAAACCCTTCCCTTTCCTGTACATTGACGGTGCATTTTTTTTTTTTTTTATTTTTTATTGGTGTTCCTAGTCCCCCAAAAGTTTCACTTAGGGGTTTATTTACTGAAGCTAGAGAGGGCAAACTTAGTCACAATTCTGCATAGAAACCAACTAGCGTCTAACCTCAGCTTGTTCAACTAAGCTTTGGCAATAAAACCTGGAAGCTGATTGGTTTATATGCAGAAATGACAAATTTTTACCCCCTTCCAGTTTTAGTAAATAAGACCCCCTTAATGTCAGACTTGTCCACATCAATGTGGTAGTCCTGCTAAAAATCGCTGCCATTACTGGTAAAATTGCCATAAAAATAACCCATAGTTTGGTTTGCTCAAAAGGTTCAGCGTCTACAATCTATATACGCTTATTAGGATTCTCTTTTTTTTTTTTTTTTTTTTTTTTTATATTAACGTAGCAGAATACTTATTGACCTAAACTGATGAAATTGGATTTTTTTTTTTTTTGTTTATGGTGCGCAAAATAAAACCGCAGAGATGATCATGCATATACCACCGAAGGAAAGCTCTATTTGTGGGGAAAAAAAATACCAATTTTAATTGTGTACAATGTCTCATGACTGTATATAGATAGCTTACACACAACCCGGAACCAACACTAGTTTGCAAGCAACCAAGCGCTTAGAGAGGATAACTACCTCTAATATAGTGTGATAACAGATGCTGCTACTTGATAAAATAACATGAAATAAGAGAATATATGTAAATACAGGCAATATGTAGATACAAAAAATTCTAGTAGCGCAAACAAGAATGATAAGCTCACTCCCCAATCACATTGACTGAAAACTTGTAAAGACTGTAGAAATAAATATAAAAAATATATATAAAATAGTCCCAACACGAATCAGTCCACCAAAGCAGCGTTGAAAAACGTATGACAAATAGCGATATTCACACTGATGTATCCCTTGAAAGGTCCTAATCGGTGCAGAAATAAAGGATCACCTTGACCACCACCACTGTGCTCTGAAGGGGGGAAGGTAATGCACACTCACCGACTTCACTGGCCCAGTGATTCTCACCACTGAGCAAACAAGCCACAATACAGCCACTACCGCTCGGGACTCCGGATTGGGACCAATCAGACCAGTGACAGGCTCTGCTGCATCCACTTGGGGTTTCGGGATGGGGCCGATAATGGGCTCCCAGTGGCCGCGGGGAGATCCTGGCAAGCTTCAATAACCTCACAGAGTGAATATCGCTATTTGTCATACGTTTTTCAACGCTGCTTTGGTGGACTGATTCGTGTTGGGACTATTTTATATATATTTTTTATATTTATTTCTACAGTCTTTACAAGTTTTCAGTCAATGTGATTGGGGAGTGAGCTTATCATTCTTGTTTGCGCTACTAGAATTTTTTGTATCTACATATTGCCTGTATTTACATATATTCTCTTATTTAATGTCTCATGACTGTGCAATTGCCGTTAAAGTAACACGGTGCCATATTGCAAACAATGGCCTGGTCATGAAGGGGGTGGGGTTAACCTTTCTGGGGCTGAAGTGGTTAATAGCATGATTGCGGTTCGTAATACTCAAATGTACCATACATTAAAGAGGAGCTCCAGGCTTCCCCCAGAAAAATTGGGTCAGTAGCTACAAATGCTGTAGCTGCTAAGTTTTTGCCCCTTTCACACGGGCTTTCCAATCTGGTCCACCTGTCAGTTTTTCAGGCGGACCTGATCGGATGCTCCATGCTACCCTATGGAGCAGCGGAAGTCAGCGGAGACATCTAAATGGACAGGTGGTGCGTTCTCATCAGATCTCCCATAAAGAAGAGCGGGGCTCTGACAGCTACATCTCTGCACACAGAGCGGGGACGGACCGGTCATCCTCCTACTCAGCGGGGATCGGCGGATTGATCCCAGCTGAGCAAAATGGAGTCTTGTCAGGTGCACCGACCGTGTAAATGGGGCCTTAGGCCTCATGCACACTTGACGTTTTACAGTTTTTTTTTTTTCCTCCAACTCCCCAGCATTTTATCCTATGTCCATGCACACAGGCTTTTATCAGCGTATTTTGGCAGGGGCATTTTCTGGCTTGAGAAAACCCCTCCAGAATTAATGGGTTTGAAGATTTTTTTTTTTTTTTTTTCCCAGCTGTAAAAAACGCTAAACGTGACTATTCTGTGTTTTTGGGTTATAAGCTTTTGTGGGAGTATAGTTTTGGTAAAAAATGCTACTGCAAAAAGGCTACAAAATGCAGCCAAACGTGTTATTTTTTTTTTACGTAGCATTCTACAGCTAAATATGCGGTTGTTTTCTAGAACGTACAGTGTACATGAGGCCTTATAAGGGCACTTGCTTGTCCAGGAATCCAGCGTGGTCATTACCTGAGCCAATTTTTTTTTTTTCTTCCAGGCTACCTGGTACTGGTGCCTTCATCATGACTTCACATGTGGTTTCTGACTGCGCTGTACTTTGTGAATGGGGGGTGGGGGGACCTCTTGGCTCCGGGAGCAGGTACCTTTCAAAATGGGTAGGGTGGAGCTCTTTGTTAAAATAAAAATCTATTCATACACTGAGCGGGCCCAAAAAAACACAACAAAATGAACCTTTTAATGTTTAATTGTAATGTTGCCAAATACTATCTGCTTTAACAGTTTTGTTATTAAACCATGTGTTAATGCTATGTTGCAAGGCTCACCATGATTATCCTCTTACAGAGTTCACACACGAGTGCTCTGGGAACGCAGGCAGAAACACGTTCCGCCCGTCTTTCTGGAAATGCGTGAGAAACTATTATTGCCCTTGCGGTGCCACAACTTTTTTAATGCAGGGATTGACACATTTGTTTTGAATCTAGGAGCCAGCTAAAGTTAGGAGCCCCCCTTTTTTTAAAACAAAGCTTTTTTCATTGACAAAACCCATTTTCTTAAGTAGCCCTGATCTGTATCTTTACAGATGCACGACACAGGTTTACACAGTTATGCCACTAAGATTTTTCCTATTAACCTTGTTAGGGTCCCTAAGAAATTGGTACATTTAATTTCGTAATAAGTGAGCGACAGTACATTTAAAACTGTAATAGCCATGATTGATAGTCAGACTGGAGACTAAGTTTGGTGGCAAAGGGACCACACGCGGGCTGTGTGATCATACAGCTGTCTTGCCTCGCTTACCTTATGGGTGTGGGAGTGGAAATCGCAGCAATTCCTGCAACTACAGTGAAAATGTGCTGTGCTGCTATTCATTATGAGTGGCAACCCCATGCATGTAAAATTGAAGCGTGGGTGGAGCTGTAGGAAAATCAACCCCTATCTTATGCAGGTTTCCCATCCTTCTCTTGTGCACCCCCTGCCCTGACACTCCCTTCACCATGGCAGCTTTCCTCTGCCCACCCCAACCTTGTGCAGAATCTCCATCCACCCATCCTCTTGCCTTGTGCAGCTTCCACATGGCCCCCATAGCTGGGTAAGGTTTACAAGTGTACGGTGTTAATGCAACCTATTGAATGCTAGTGTCTTCCATTGCCAGGACGCAGGCAGCTATTCCTGCTTAGTGTCTTGTTGCTAGGATGCAGTCAGTTGCTGGTTAGCATCCCTTATTGCCAGCACGCACAAGGCGGCTTTTGTACTCCATTTAGAATAGATTTGCCCTACACACACACAAATGATAGTATTTTTTACATTTTAGTCATGTAAATCTTTATGCAGGATCTTAGATGCACAGATACATTGTGTGTGAGATTTAATGAGATTTGTTTTGGGCAGCTTAATAAAATGGCTTTCATTTAGAGAGCAAAGAATAAAACCTTCCATCATCCTGCTTATGGATATATAAACTAGAGAGCATGCAACATGTGAACTGAGGAAGGCGAGGCGGGTGTGTTCTTCTATACAGTAATGTTCTTTTCTGTATTTTCAGTGTTGGAACCTTAGTCTGCAGCTCTAGCTGCACATGTATGACCTACTATATGTATGTTAACATTTTTACACATGGAGGAAAACGCTTGTGATTTCATTGCAGCACTTTTTTTTTTTTTGTAGAAAAATATAAGGGACGATTAAGCTGTGTGGGTTTTTTTTAACACGTTACTTGCCTTCTCTGTGTAAGGGTATTGCACAGAGAAGCCCCGATCCTCCTTTTCTGGGGTTCCCCACCGGCGCTCCAGGCTCCTCCATTTCGGCAAGTGCCCCCATAGAAAGCGGCTTTCTATGGAGGCACTCACGCGGGCTCGCTCTCGAGGCACCCTCTCTGCGCCTATAGACAGACTGGGTGGCACGGTTCCCTCCCCTGCTTCCTTCTCACAGCATTTGATTGAAAGCAGTGGGAGCTGTCAGTCTGCCCAGTGAGGAGGAAGGAGACAGTGGCGAGAGCAGCTGCTCTTGTGCATGTCTCTGGATTTATATGGGCTCAGGTAAGCATAATGGGGAGGAGGCTGGAAGGATCCTGCAGCACAGAAGTTTAACATCAATGTATTAGAATAACAAACTGCAAGGATTTAAACTACTTTAATTCTTATACCTGGTAGTGTAATGCTGACTTTTTACTTTTACACCACTTTCCACAGTGACAGATTATAATACATTAACAGTGTTGTTTATTATTGACACTGTACTTTTCTTTTTGTAGTATGAAGTGTAACAGAACAGAAACTACCACCTGAAACTGCTGCTTCAAGTTCAGATCAGTCAAGGAACATCTGCCACAATCGTAACTAATAACACCAAAGAGAATTTGCGCTGAAGACACAACGCTTGATCTGAAACAAGAAGTTTGTGCCTACCTAACAGCTACACAAGAGCACTTCCCAACGCTGCTATTAGTCTTTGTTTTATTCTCAGCGCTGTACTCTGCTTTTGCATTGTGCAGCGGGAGTTGTCTTTCTTAGCTCGATAGATCATTTTCTCACTGTCTCTTTTTAAATACTAGCAACTGACAACCTTTTTGAAGCATCTGCTGGCCACAAGAATTGGTAAATACTACTGAAAGTGCAATACCTGGTATTTCAAGAAGGTGGGTTTGCGTCATAAACAATAACTGTACCAGGATCTCCTTGTGAGCTCACAACTCGTTTGTTGCATACCAAAAAACGTATGACTAATTACCTAACCTTTCTTTACACTGCTAGTTTTGCAATGCATAACAAGTGTGAAAAAATGCATCTGGATTGGTTCCATTTCTATATTTAGGTCTGGAGGGTTTTAGGGATTTTTTTTTTTTTCCTCCCTCGTGGTTACCCTTGTTTGCAGTGACAAAATACAGAATCTTGGGCATTTTCTCCAGTACAGTTAAGCTTTGGCAGATGGCATGGGAAGTTGCAGATGGTAGCCACAATGCTTCATGCAGTATGTGGGATTCAGACCTGGGGCCCATTTACATTATAGTGATTTGTTTGTGTGTTATAGCATCTGTCAAGGCAACCCATTTATTTTAAATGGGCTACCAATAAAACAAAATGGTTGTAAAGGCACACAATCTTTAAACTATGGTGCATCATAACAGTGTATGCTTTGTAACGTGCTATGATGCATTATGGCCTACTGTACAATATGTTGGAGTACCATTCGCAAGGACTGACACTGCATCACATTGTGTAATGCTGGTGTGTTGCCTTATGCAACGCATAAATTAATGGGTGCGTCTTAGCGTACTTTGGCCCAACGCACAAATGACTGTACCCTTAAAGAATTAAGTCCTAAAAATGTAAAACCTACTTTCTCTTTCGCTCATTGACAGACGTAGTCTTCTTGATTCTCAAGAGCTGGGTTATGTTGTCTCCGCAGGAGTAGGACTAGGCAGAATGACAAAACGTTCTGGCTCCACCTTAGGGGCAGTCCCTGAGGGTATATCCTCCCTCTCTCTGCTACAGGGAATCAGTTTTTTTCTGTCTAGTCAGGAGTAAGGACCTAAGTTCCTTGCTGGGATCTTTGGTCCTGGCAAGACTTTTTTTCTTTAAGAAAAAAGACATTTTTTAGGTAGTTTTCTCCAGTGTTTTTTTCCTGTGAGATCTTCAAGCAAAAATGCCGGACTGGGCGACACTTGTGGTCACCCCAGCCGGCCTACGAGCGCGCGCAGACCATGGCATTGCGCTTGGTCGGCCGCGACATATTCAAGTAAGTATGCGGGGCCGGGCGACGGGCTGGATGTTGAGATCCAGTGGTCACCCCGGTTTCTGCCTAAGAGCGCGTGCAGACCAGTGCGCTGAGTCGGCCGCGACGGAGTCCCAGTAAAGGGACTGACTTTGCGAGTTAAAAGCTCGCTTGGACGCCAGGTACCAGAGAGTCGAGGCGTCCACAAACCCCCACCCCGGTGGAGAGGGTATTGTGAAGAGAGGGTGCCTGTCGGTTCGGTATGGTGAGTAAACGTTCCCTTTTTTCCTCATTATGAGGCAGTATATATTATGGGCCCCTCCATATATGGTCAGTATATATCTGATACTTACAAGTCCCCCTTGTAATACAGCATGTGTTTGTGGGAAGTGGACTTGGTTCAAGAGCTAACACTCTACCCAGCAGACTGTAACATTACAGCAGACATAGGAGGTATAATCCTACCTTATGTGCAGTGTATCTCTGTAGATCCATATGTCACCTCTTAGCAGAGTGCAGGTGGATGTGCTGGGAAGACGATATCGGCGGTCCGCCGCCATTTTGCCGTAGACCGAATGCATGTATGTCCTCAGGTCACGCCGGCCGCCATGTTTTTGGAGTCTTATGTCTCTTCTATGGGGGCGGCCATATTTTGTGAGCCCAGCTACCTCGTGGAGGGCTGGGAACGCCGGAAGGCGTACACAGGGGGCGGAGCCACGCCTTCTGCCCGGGAAAAAGCAAACAGCTCCTTCCAGTCTGTGTAAGACAGACGCTGACTGCAGTTGGTTGGAAACTGCACTGCATCGGTTGGTGAGCCTTGGGGGTCCCTCTCTCTCTCTCTGGGATCGAGAAGCAGGTACTCTGAGGGGCGCTATTGCGCTAGGGGGAGACACACAAAAAAAAAAAAGGTTTTTTTGTTTTTGCTGGCAAAGGTGTCCTGTATTAACATGGACCCTGCCACTCATGTATCTCCTCCGGATCCCCTCTAGGGGTCTGCGGGATCCTCCAGCACCCCATTGACAATTGAATCTTTGTCAGCTATTATGGAAACTTTTGTGTCCCGGGTGGAAGTGGCTTGTCAGGGACAGGGCGCAAGAAAGCGACCCCCGCCTAACCCCTTATTATCTGAAACTTCGGATTCAGACTCTGAGCCTATTTCTGCAGTTGCAGGTACTTCATCTGGTATTGGTGTCTCGGGTCCAGTCTCTTCAGACGGTGAGGAGGATGTTTCGGCATCCGCCATAGCCCGAGAGGAAGCGTTGGTAAACGCACTCATTGTATCTGTTCAAGAGACTTTAAGGTTACAGGGTATTCCATCAGAAATAGCTGAAACTGAGATCCCTTTTGGGACTAAAAAGCGCATCAAAGTGGCGAAGGTTTTTCCATTGCCCAAATGTTTTGGCAATCCAATCGAAGAAGAATGGCGTCTGCCAAAACGCACTTTTAATATTTCTAAACGCATTGACAGGCGTTATCTGTTTGAGGAAACCCTTATTAAGAAATGGACAGAACCACCTGTGGTGGATTCACCTATTGCTAGATTGAATAAAGCCACGGTTATTCCTTTAGAAGACGCTCCGTCTTTTAAAGATCCAGTGGATCGCAAGATAGAAGCTATGTCTCGCACCATGTTTTCCTTGATTGGATCAGCTTTCAGACCAATAATTGCTATTGGTCTGGTTTCGCAGGCTGTAACTGAATGGACCAAGTGGTTACGCCGGGACTTAGAAGAAGTCCCTCAGGCGGTATCAGATTTGTTGGAACAAATGATACAGGGGTTACAGTTTGTATGTGATGCGGCGTTAGACGCCACTCCATTAATGGCGCGAGCATCAGTCTCAGCAGTGGTTCTCAGGCGTACACTGTGGCTAAAAGGTTGGTTAGCCGACCAAGGTTCCAAAAAAGCATTGGCTAATATCCCCTTTTCAGGAGAGCGTCTATTTGGAGCCAACTTAGATGAGATCATTAAGGATCTCACCGGTGGAAAAAGCACCTTTTTACCGCAAAATTTTAAAGGTAGAGGAACTCGTCAAAGACGAGGGCCTTCTTTTTCTGCTCACAAGAGGTTTTTTCGTCCAGCAGGTGAAAAAACTAAGTCCTCCAAAGCTCCTACAGGAGGCGTCAGGGGTCGTTGGTCGGGCAAGCAAAAGCCCGCCCCCTCCAGACCTGAAGATAAACCATCCAAAGCCTGAAGGTGCGCCCCCACCCATAACTGGGGTGGGGGGACGTCTTCGCCGGTTCCCGGATCCGTGGCTTTCCAGAATCCCGGACAAATGGGTTTGCGAAGTCATAAGGTCAGGGTACAAGATCGAGTTTCGATCTCTCCCACCGGCGCGATTCTTCCCTTCCAATATCCGACTATCTGCAGATCGTTTAGAAGATCTGCGGAGAGCAGTCACAGATTTACTACAACAAGGAGTGGTAGTCCACGTTCCTTGGACAGAACGGTTTTCAAGGGTTTTATTCAAACCTGTTTACAATACCCAAGAAAGAGGGCAAAGTGCGTCCAATTCTGGACTTAAGAGCACTCAATTCTTTCGTCAACATAAGAAGATTCAGAATGGAGTCCATTCGCACGGTAGCAGCCTTCCTGCATCCAGGGGATGTCCTAGCGTCCATAGACATCAAGGACGCCTATCTTCACATTCCCATTTTCGCAGGACATCAGCGTTTTCTACGCTTTTCCGTAGAGGAGAACCACTATCAGTTTGTGGCGTTACCTTTCGGTCTCGCCACGGCTCCGCGGGTCTTCACAAAGGTGTTGGCCCCAATGTTGGCACTTCTGCGCCAAAGAGGTATATCGATTCTAGGTTACCTAGACGATCTTCTGCTTCATGCAGAGTCTCCTCAGACCTTGCTACAAAACATAGAAATTACTATGATTTCTTTACAGGAATTCGGGTGGCTGGTGAACCAGCAGAAGTCATTTCTGGTTCCCACCCAGAGACTCGAATATCTGGGTCTAATTCTAGACAGTCAGGACAAGAGTTTTCCTTCCGGTAGGGAAACTCCGAAAGATTCAATCAGCAGTCCAGTTGTTACTGTCCAACAGCTGGTCTTCCCTTCGGACTTGCATGAGGGTTCTGGGGTTGATGGTGGCTTCATTCGAAGCAGTTCCATTTGCCCAGTCCCATACCCGAATTCTTCAGCAAGAGATTCTTCTCAGATGGAATCGGAATCCGGAATCCCTGGACAATCAGATACGATTGAGCAAACAGACCAGAGAGTCTCTGGTTTGGTGGCTTCGGTCTCCAATGCTCAGCCAGGGAAAGTCATTTCTGCCAATATATTGGACGATAGTGACCACGGATGCCAGTCTATCCGGATGGGGAGGAATTCTTGGTCAGTTATCTGTCCAGGGACTTTGGTCCCCGGAAGAATCCAGGTTACCGATAAATGTATTGGAACTGAGAGCGATCAGACTTTGTCTGATTCACTGGACCGAGCAGCTCCAGGGCAGCCCGGTTCGGATCCAGTCGGACAACGCCACGGCCGTGGCTTATGTCAATCACCAGGGGGGCACCAAGAGTGTCCGAGCGGCCAAAGAAGTGGCTTGCATTCTTCGCTGGGCGGAACGATTTGTTCCAGCAATCTCTGCGGTGTTCATTCCGGGGGTGGAGAATTGGCAGGCAGATTATCTCAGCCGTCAGACCCTGGATCAGGGGGAATGGTCCCTCCATCCAGACGTTTTCCACCAGTTGTGCCTACGGTGGGGCACCCCGGATGTGGATCTGTTGGCATCACGATTCAACAGGAAAGTTCAGACATTCGTGGCTCGCTCCCGCGATCCTCTAGCAGAAACCGCAGACGCACTGATCGCCCCGTGGGGGCAATACCAGCTAATATATGCCTTCCCTCCTCTCGCGTTACTGCCAAGACTTCTTCGCAGAATAGAGGAGGAAGGAATCCCAGTAATCCTGGTAGCTCCGGACTGGCCTCGTCGAGCTTGGTACGCCGACATGGTCAGACTGGTGGCGGACGTCCCATGGAGACTTCCTCTCAGGGAGGATCTACTGTCTCAGGGACCGATCTTCCATCCTGCTTTACGATCGCTGGCTTTAACGGCCTGGCTATTGAGACCCAGGTGCTGAAGGACAAAGGTTTGTCAGCTTCAGTTATTCCTACTCTAGTTGAAGCAAGGAAAGCGACTTCCAGAAAGATTTATCATCGCACATGGAAGTCCTACATTGCATGGTGTGAACCTTTGGGGTTCTGTCCTCGGTCTTATTCGATTAGTCGAATATTGGCTTTTCTGCAACAAGGGGTTGAGCAGAAACTGGCCTTGAGTACTATCAAGGGTCAGGTCTCAGCATTAGCCATCTTCTTTCAGAAGCCTTTGGCTACTCATTCCTTGGTGCGGAATTTCATCCAGGGGGTGCGACATCTGGCTCCGCCAGTGCACGCGCCGTTACCCCCCTGGGATCTTAATTTAGTGTTGTCGGTTCTTCAGAAACCTCCCTTTGAAGATATTAGGGAGATTCCTCTACCCACGTTGTCCCAGAAGGTGGCCTTCTTGGTGGCTATTACTTCTGCACGCAGGGTGTCAGAACTGGCCGCATTATCTTGTCGTTCACCATATCTGGTGGTTCATAGAGATAAGGTGGTTCTTCGTCCGAATCCATCCTTCCTACCAAAAGTGGTTTCAGAATTTCATCTGAATGAAGAAATTGTATTACCTTCCCTGTGTCCTAAGCCCAGTCATCCTCGGGAATTTGCTTTGCACTCCTTGGATGTGGTCCGGGCGATCAGGGTATACTTGAAAACGACAGACTCGTTTTCGCAAGACGGATTCACTTTTTGTGATCCCAGATGGACCCAAAAAGGGGTTGCCTGCATCTGCCGCGACCATTTCCAGATGGATCAGACAGACGGTAGTGCAGGCTTATTCTATTAAGGGTCGGGAGCCCCCGTTCCCTGTTAAGGCGCACTCCACTCGGGCACTTAGTGCGTCATGGGCCTTTCGCCATCAGGCCTCAGTGGTCCAGGTGTGCAAGGCGGCTACCTGGTCGTCGGTGCATACCTTCTCTAAACATTATAAAGTTGATGTAATGGCATCGTCTGATGCCTCATTTGGCCGCAAGGTTTTGCAGGCCGCAATTTGAGGAGACCAGTGGTCTACCTCGAGGGTTTTTTTCCGTTGGAAAATTTTTTCTTTAGCCTCATTCTTTGTTTATAATGAGCCTTTAAAACTTCTAGTTTGGCACCGGTTGGGCCTTCTAGATTGGATTTGATTTTGTCAATCCCACCCCTCATTTGTGGCACTGCTTCTGGATGTCCCAGCTCTTGAGAATCAAGAAGACTACGTCTGTCAATGAGCGATAGAGAAAAATGGATTTTTGTAAGAACTTACCGTAAAATCCTTTTCTCTTAAGCTCATTGACAGACGTAGTACCCACCCCTCTATCATTGAGTTGGGTTGGGTTAAATTCTCTGTACTGCTTTAAACAGAACTTATTCCCTGTAGCAGAGAGAGGGAGGATATACCCTCAGGGACTGCCCCGAAGGTGGAGCCAGAACGTTTTGTCATTCTGCCTAGTCCTACTCCTGCGGAGACAACATAACCCAGCTCTTGAGAATCAAGAAGACTACGTCTGTCAATGAGCTTAAGAGAAAAGGATTTTACGGTAAGTTCTTACAAAAATCCATTTATTCCCTTTTTAATTGAGACTATAACTAATTGAGGAATTTTAATTGAGACTCTTAACACACAGCTTTGGCTGGATGCGTTTATGTTGTGGCTCAGTAAACCTGTAGCATTAGAAATGTGGGTTGCCTCCAAAAAATGTTTCTAGCTGCTTACTTGGTAGGTCATCAATCTGAAACTAGTATGTAGGCCTGGAGTTCTAATTCCCTGGCTGCATAAAGGTGGGGGAAGGGCTGTAGTAAGATCGTTTTGTTAGGTGTTAAATGCTCACCTCTGTGTTGTTACTTGTAGAATTTGATCTGTACCTGTTGGATCATTCAGTGTCTGATGTACCTCTGGTACGATGGCACTTGTAAATAAGATTCCGGTCATTTACCACTCGTCTGTTCCCAAAACACCTTGTAGTATTTATTATATAGGATTTATATAACGCCATTGGCACTTTAGAACACGAGGGCATACAATACAGTTCAATGCAGGAGGAATCAGAGGGCCCTGCTTGTTAGAGCTTACAGTCTAGCAGCATTATGTGAAACAAATGCAAGGTCAAAGGACAGTTAAATGACAGTCTCTTTACTGTACGAGACCAGAAGCAAATCGGTAAATTCTACAGTAATTGAGGTGAGCATTCAAAACCACTCTCAAGAGGTAACTTTATACATTTTGGTATAAATGGGTGTCTGGAGTTCTGCTTTAAGGTCAGGTCAAGAAAATATCCTGCAAATTAACCACTTTGCTTTCTAAATCTTTATAGCAATATGCCCGTTTTCTGAAACCATAAGATTTTTCTAAAGTTTCGTTTTTGCATATTTAACATTTTTTTTTTTTTTTCTTGATCTTTTAAACTTTTTAGCTAGGTTTGTTTTGAGCATTTTATCTACTGAGTGCTGTCTAAAGCTGAAAACACCTGCAGTTTAACTGCTTCAGGACCGCCCGCCGCAGTTTTACTGTGGCAGGCAGCCCCTCCTGCACAAACCGTTGTAGGTATGTTTGTCGTGCGCCTGCAGCTAGGGGGTGAGCGCACACCGCTGCCGGCGCGCTTCCCCCCCCCCCGTTCCGATTGCTGCCTGCCACCAGGGATTGCTCCCCGCTGAGAGAACGGTCAGCTGTTGCAAACACAGCTGACTGTTCTCTCCGGAATGATCAGAGTGCCTGTGATCCTTAGAATCACATTAACCCCTTGATCACCCAGTGTTAACCCCTTCCCTACCAGTGTCATTACAGCAACAGTGCATATTTTTAGCACGGATTACTGTAGTAATGTCACTGCCCCCCCCCCCCCCCCAAAAGTGTGAGTTGGGGTCCGATCTGTCTGCCGCAATGTCGCAGTCCCGCATAAAGTCAGATTGCCGCCATTATTAGTAAAAAAATTAATAAATTTGACATCTTTCTTGTAGTTAGTAAACGCAATAGCTTTTGCGCAAACCAATCAAAATACAATTATTGTGATTTTTTACCAAAAATATGTAGCAGAAAAAAAAATTGGCCTAAAATGTAAAATTTTTATTTTTTTGGGGGAATGTTATATAGCACAAAGTAAAAATTATTGGGGGTTTTTTTTTTTTTTCAGAATTGTTGCTCTTTTCTTTTATAAAAAAAAAAAAAATTGTGCAGGTGATCAAATACCACTATAAGAATGCTCTATTTTTGAGGGGGGGGACATCAATTTTATTTGGGTACAGCGTCGCACGACCTCAATTGTCCATTTAAGTAACGCAGTGCCAAATCGCAGAAAGTGGCTTGGTCATTAAGTGCCGGAGATCGCATGTAATTCGGAGCGCACTGCTCCTTATTACATGCGATCTGATGTGCGGATGCAAGTTCAGCCATACACTTTGTATGGCTGAATTTGCACTGTATCCGCACCAAACACGCACCTGAGGCTTTTTTTGAGCCGCAGTAGAATCTGATCGCACAGTGGTTCACACTTGTGCGATTGGATTCTGTGCGTACTTGCAGATCGCACTGCGATATGCGATCGCAACTGGGGGTGTCGTTAACTTTTAATTGACACCCCCTGCGTATCGCATATGGCAGTGTGAACTGCCAGATGTGCGGATGCGATGCGGGAACACGCTTCCCGCAGCGCAGAAGTGTGAACCGGCACTAAGTGGGCAAATCCTTCTGGTCCAGAAGTGGTTAGAGAGGTAAAAAAAAAGCTGACCGATTCCTGCATCGGCCCAAGCAATGTAATACAGGGATCTCTCCTGCTGAGATGGTGTTTTTGACAGTAGGACTCCTCCCTACATCAGAATACACCAATCAAATGCTGGTTTTCTAGCATGCCTGCTTTTTAAAGAGGCAGGGTGATAGACTGGCTTCTGTAGAGCAGAGAGCTGTACACATGGACTGAAAATCAGCCAGTCCCTGATGGAGCAGCTGAATTTCAGCCCATTTGTGCTGGGCTTAAAGTGGCACCTCATATATTTGGAGAAAAAAAAATTATAAAGCAGATTTGTTTACACCATAATTTAGAGACCAATCCCCCTCTTATTTTTTCCACCCTGCCAAAAAAGTGTGCAGCAGCTTTTAATGTTCTTTCATTATGGTTGAATGCTAGGCTGTTTTATGACTGTTCAAGCTCCAATACAACCAGTAGTGTCAGAGCTTGTATCTAGCACCTATTCTGCTGTTAAGCAGGATGGTAGGAAGCAGGCAAACTTTGGCACTCTGAGGAATGGATGTAATGAGATACTTTGAGGTTGCTGCAGGTTTATGTAGAGAACTGTAGGGCTAGATAGACGACATTTGCATAGATTTATTTTTCATCCTACTCTGCAATAGCACTGGTTTCCCCTTTTTTTATTTTTTTTATAGTAGCTCTATAGTGCAACGTGTGTCTGCTGATAAGTTTTGAAGAATTTATTCAAAATGAAAAATATCCTGTTATAAAATATGGATTAGTAAAGCTGGTTACTAAAGGATATTTTCCATGCCTGAAATATTGCATGCTCTAGTGTGCTTGCCCAACACTTGTTTACTTGGTTGCTAATGGCCACTGGACTGTTTCCATGGCTTTTCTGCTATGGACTCATTTGGACCAAACCTAACCATTTGTGTTCTGCCCTACTCGTGATCATTGGGAGCACTGAGAATCCAACTGAAGTTGCTAGAGGGCTTCACTTGGCCTGTGCCGCAAAAGGCTTTAAGATTGAAACTTGTAGTATAAACCCACAGCTGGCATCTGGTTTTGTACAGATTCACATTTAAGGAGATCTGTCAAATTTTGAAAATTCTAGGTCCCTGCAATAGACTAAATTTATGTCATTCCAATGGCCCATTTCTCCTACACATCCTCCTTGGTAAGCCATTTGATACCTTCAGGAATGGTGGATACCCGTGTCCCTAACTGGTCTGGGTTCTTCCTCAAATCCCCTAAGCCCATCCATTTCATGACACTGCTGGGGTTTTCATTGATGTAGGGGGTTTGAGAAAATAACCAGCTTGAAGTTGCTTCCAGAAGTGGTGGAAAGAGGAGAGAGGTTGGAGAAATGCATTTAATCTGACTTCTGTTGTGGGGACTTTTTCTAAATAAAGTTATTTGGAGACTTGACAAGGTGTCTTTAAAGTCCCTGTTGTGGACCTAATAGGTCTTTGAAAGGCCTAATATGTTTGCATAAATATAAAAGTGAATGGGTTTTCTCGTCCTGCGGAAAGGGGTGGAAAACCTCGGGAAACATTGAATATTGGTGAAAATGGCTTAAGAACGAATGCATGGTTCACTAACTTCTTCTTATGCAGGGCAACTTGTCAACTATGATTAGACTACTTTTGTTTCAGGGGTCATGCTAAGAGTGTGAATGTGTAACAATGTTTCTGATAGAACATAACATTGTGGAACAATTGCATAGTAAAACCTTTCACAAAACCGAATTGTATAACACCATTTTGGATTGTTATCTAGTTGTCTGGTCTGCTGCACCTGTAATGCTGAATGTTGAATCTGCATCTTGAATGGTAACTTGTGTGAATTTTGGATAATTCTTTTTTTTTTTTTTTTTTTTTTTATGGCTTGAATGTGTGCTTAGATGTGTTGCTTTTTTTTTTTTTTTTTTTTTGAACAGTGCCTTGTGGGAGTTGTGACACTTGTATTCTTGTCTTTTCTGTGTCGCTACCCATTTTCTATCCTGCGTCCCTTCATAACGTGAGTTAAATAAATTGGCATTTCATTGTTCATAGTCCTGAACCCTAACCTGTTTACATACCCTAAAGCTGCCATCTTGCAAGCTTTTTGCCATTACAGCTGCATGTGAATTGATCAGGTTGTCTTGTTTGATTTTGTTATATGCAGCATTGTAAAATTAAGTTGAATCAGGAATAGGAACATGGCAAGCACCTGGAAAGAATTTGTTGAATTTTCCATGCCGTCTTCTCCCCCTACTGCATACGTTAGTGCCAACCTGGGCAATGCATCTCCTGTCGGACTGACTTTGTCACCTTATGGCCGATCAGTAAGTTATTTCCGTATTAGTTTAATGATTTATCCCTCACTTTAGCCCATGCAGAACCTGTGCACATGCCACAGTGACTTTTTTTTTTAATTTTTTTTTTCCATTCCCATCAACCATTAGCGTTTCACATCCCTTTGTCTTGCGTTGCATACGTTTAACTTGCCATCTAATTTCTCCAACCCCCCAATCTTTGATTCTGGATTTTTTTTTCCCTTTTTGTAGTTCTCATGCCTTTTTTCTTTGGAATGCCATTATTCACTCTTTAAACATCTTATCAGAGTTTTGTGGCATTTTTTTCCTCATTTAAATTGGAATATAGTGTAATCTATTTTTAACCCTACTTTCCCTCAAGGTGTTTTGTTTTTTTGTGTATATATTTATCCATTCCATCTGTTTGCCATGCAGTTTAGTAGTAGTGTGCAGTATGGTGTTTAAGCCATCTGGCAGAGCAGCGGTCGCCAACTTCCCCAGCAACAGGGACCAGCCACCGTGCAAAACTCAACCCCCCTCCATGGCCGGCTGGGGGGGGGGGGGGGGTTATTGTGGTGTTCGCAGCCTGTAGTAGTATCTTCAAAATTTATCTTTACACAGTACAGCCACTGATCTGTCCATAAACAATCAACAGTCCATCATGAAAAAGATACTGATTTGTTGTAATCAAATGATAAACAGAATAAAGGGTATAAAATGAACATATGAGTGATATCAGTGCACCCGGGGATATGGGAAGATTTGAATTCAGAAATCAGCTAACTACTGAATTGACTGTTAAGGCTAGCTCCTTGTCCAGGCTGGGAACCCAGTGCCTGCTAAAGAGGGGAAAGAGTGTTGCCAGGGAGCAGTATAGTGTTAAGATTTTTTTTTTTGTCAAATAGTTAAAAAAACTGAGGCACTCTGTGAACAAAGGCATGTCACTGTAGAGAAGAGATGTACAGGGTCTGAAGTGCGGGATGGATAGGAGCCTTGGTAAACTGCTGTAGATGGGATTCCTACACTGGAATCGGTGTAAAGACAACTGGCGCTGCTGCTGTCTTCTCTCTTGCATCGCCCATTGTCGCCCATTGTCAGGAGCGCTCCCTTGAGTGGTCAGAGGGTGGCAGTGCAAGATGTGCTGGTTTGTGTGGCCTGCCTCTCAGCACTGTTCTGCAGCCCAGGAGTTGGCGACCCCTGTGGTAGAATTACACAAATGAGTGAGCTGTATATAGGTAGATCCTTGAGGGGCAGGTGGTGACTGTTCTGCTCCAGATTGCTGTAGTGCTGTGACTGGGTTTTTTGTTTTAAATACTGTATGTGGGGAGAAGACTGTGCTTTCCCTTTTTTGGAGGATATGTAACACTTGCTGAATGTTTAAAATACTTCTAGCCCTCCCCATTGCTCATTACAAAATAGTGCTTTTAGTACTCCCAGTTGCTGATTGCTCCTTTGGGCTATACTCTACGTGGCTTGATTTTATAGATGGAATTGTGTGAACTGGTTGTATGCCATGCTAATCTGAATTTGCATCATGTATGTCTGGACAAAACACAGGGCAGAGAGAGGTTAGAACCTGTCTGGTTTTTACACCACGTTCATTGACAGGGTGGATTGCTGCTTGTGTTTTTGGGTCATAAAGTGGAGGGAAATTGGCTCATTTGGGCATGTATAGAAAAAAAAAAACACAGGTTTTAACCATGTCCCATTCACACTTGCTAATTAGGCCTCTTGCTATTGGCCACGGGAGACCCATGATAGCGCTCATGTAGTGACTACCTTTAGATGATTGGCCCTGGACACAGGGGCTTTCAGGGTACCCCTTTTTGGGTCTCCTGCAGCTAATTGTAAATGGCTCCATTTGCAAATGTGAATTGGGCCTTTTATGAATGAATCCTTTTTTTTTTTTTTTTTTTTTTTCCTCGCTGTTTCGATCTACAAAAAATTTGCCATGCTAGTCTCCACCCGGCAGTGTCGTCCATTCACAGAATTGTGTTCTGTGAATGGGAAAACTACCCAACGGCCTTCACAGGCTTGCAGCTCTTGAACTATCAGAGTGATGTTGATCACTCTCAGCAAAAGTTTCACCAAATAGTAGTGAAAGAATAATTTCTCAATGACAGCTGCATTGTCCACATAAACATTTATACATCATATTAATCATAAAACTTGTTGCAATATCAATATGAAGTGTATAAATTCAATCAAGAAATTCATATCAAACTGTAAATGTATTAAAAAACATTTCATAATTCCAGTATAGTCCATCAGAAAAGAATGCTCTTGTGCAAAAATTTAATTGATGCTTGCGTATCAACAAAAATCCATATTTCAGTGTGGATAGCAAAATTTTCACACCCAAAAGTGCTTTCCAAACTCTCAAGCCCCTTACCAGCTACTCTGATCCAAAGATGTGGGTCTGGCTGCACTTTATCCCAGTATTCCCATGGGATGGATGTTTTATCGGGAGCAAAGATTCCAGTATGGGTTACTATACGACCAGGATTTTCAACAGTGGGCACAGCAAAAGAGAGAGGAACTTAGTGTAGTAACTAAAAATTCAGGCTTTTTAACGAGGGTTAAAACCACTAACAAGAAGGCAGGAGTAAAAATTGTATATAAATAATCGCATGCCCCAGCGGGTGTGATAAATTCACTGCTGTAGCTAATCACGACTAGTTTTGTTCAAAAGAACATTATCACGGGATAAAGGAATATAACAGTGGATACAATCTGAGTTACATTTAGAACAACCTACCAGTTATCTCCAGAGGGTGTTTTATTGCTTGCTGCCATCCAAAACGAAAAAATCTGGCCATGTTGCCGTGGTATACGGCAATTGGGGGGTCTGTACGGGAAAACCTCAGACCAAACAGGAATAAACATAATCCTCATTCACGATTAACATCCACAAAACTAAGAGGGGTAAATGCTAATGCCAGGAGCCTAGCTAATAAAATGCATGAGTTGGAAATGTTAGTACATGAGGATGACCTAGACCTTGTGGGAATAGCGGAGACTTGGGTCGACCCCTCACATGACTGGCTGGCCAATATCCAAGGGTATTCGGTGTACCGGAAGGACAGGGTAGGAAAAAAGAGGGGGAGGGGTATGTCTATGTCAAGAACAATGTGTAAGGGTGATAGAGAGGAGTGATATAACGGAAGGGATGAGTATGGAGTTAGAATCCGTGTGGGTAGAACTCAATAGGGAAGAAGAAAATAAGTAATTGTGGGGGTTTGCTATAGGCCATCCAACCAAAGGGAGGAGGTAGAGCTGGAATTTTTATCACTATTGGGTAAAGTGGCAAAACTGGTATCAGTCATCATATTGGGGGACTTCAATTATCCGGACATTGACTGGGAAGAGGGGACTGCACACTCACAGAAGGCCCGTCTATTCACGGAAACCTTACAGGATAACTACATGTCACAGTTGGATTCTCCTACTAGAGAAAATGCAGTCCTGGCTCTATTGATCACTAATGACCCAGACCTAATCTCGGAGGTAGGAGTCAAGGACAACCTGGGCTCTAGCGATCGCAGGATGATTACATTTAGTGTAAATAACAATATAACAAGGCAAGTGGGGAACATAAGAACCCTAAACTTCAGAAGGGCAAACTTTCCAAAATTGTGCTCATTGATGGAAAGGGTAAACTAGGACCAAACCCTGGGATCACTGACCACGGAGGAAAAATGGGAATGCTTTAGGAACATATTAAACAAATGCATCTTGCAGTGCATTCCTATGGGAAATAATTTTTTAGAAGAGACCAAGCCAAACCTGTCTGGCTAAACCGTAACGTTAAACTTATTAGGGGAAAAAAAATGGCCTTCAAGAAATATAAATCAGAGGGCACAGTATCGGCTTTCGAGCAATACAAGGAGGCAAATAGGAAAAGTAAACACGAAATCAACCTTGAGAGACAAATAGCGGAGGATAGTAAAAAAAAAAACAAAAACTCTTTAAATATATCAACAGCAAAAAACTAGGGCAGAGCATATTGCACACATAATTTAACGATGATGGGAGGATGGTTACAGAGGACACTGAAAAAGCAACCGTGCTGAATGCTTTTTTCTCGTTAGTCTTTACACCGGAAAAGGAGGGGGTACACTGATCATGACTGTATGGTTAGTAGTAATACATAGGACTTGCCGCTATGGCTAACAGAGGGTGAAATTAGGGAAAGGCTGGATAAACTTAACACAAACAAATCACCAGGCCTGGATGGCGTACATCCGTGAGTACTCAAGGAACTCGGTAAGGTTACATCTAGACCACTGTTCCTGATCTTTGCTGACAGTATTATGACAGGAAATGTACCAGGGGATTGGAGGAAAGCTAACGTGATACCGATATTCAAAAAGGGGCAGAGGCATATCCTGGGAAATTATAGGCCTGTCAGTTTGACATCGATAGTATGTAAACTTCTGGAGGGGATAATGGGACTATATCGTAGAGTTTGCGAAAGACAACCACATCATCAGCAGTAATCAGCACGGTATTATAAATGGGTGTTCTTGTCAAACCAATCTCTTAACATTCTACGAGGAGGTGAGCTGTGAGCTAGATAGGGGGAGACCAGTGGATGTGGTGTACCTGGATTTCGCTGATACAGTTCCCCACAAGCGCTTAATTTATAAAATAAGGTCTGCAGGTATCGACAGCAGGGTTTGCTCTTGGATACGGAACTGGCTAAAAGGGCGTGTCCAAAGGGTGGTAATAAACAGCGCATACTCAGACTGGTCTGAGGTGGTAAGCGGGGTCCCCCAAGGCTCAGTCCTGGGACCAACCTTGTTCAATTTATTCATAAACAGCATTGAGGACGGGATCAGTAGTTCGATATCGGTTTTTGCAGATGACACAAAATTGGCCAGGGCAATAACTGCACAGCATGAAGCAGATATCCTCCAAAATGACCTGGACAAAATAACGGAGTGGGCAACGACATGGCAAATGAGGTTTAATGTGGAGAAGTGTAAGGTTTTGCACTTGGGGACTAAAAACATAAAAGCACAATACACGTTAGGGGGGGGGAACCCTTGGGGGAATCAAAAATGGAGAAAGATCTGGGAGTCTTGGTTGGTTGGTTAGGCAATGGCATGCAATGTCAAGCGGCAGCTACCAAAGCCAGCAGAATATTAGCATGCATAAAGAAAGGGATGTATTCCAGAGATAAGACTATAATCCTTCCACTTTATAAAACTCTGGTCTGACCACATCTGGAGTATTCTGTCCAGTTCTGGTCGCCAGTCCTCAGGAGGGATGTGTTGGAGCTGGAGAGAGTCCAGAAAAGGGCAACTAAACTGATTAGGGGGTTGGAGGACCTTAATTATGAAGGGCGTCTGCAATCGCTTGATTTATTCTCCCTGGAGAAGAGACGCCTGAGGGGGGACATGATGGCAATTTATAAATATCTCAATGGGGATCTCAGCTTAGAAAAAAAGCTGTTCAGTCGAAGGGATTGCATGAGGACAAGAGGGCATACAATGCGATTAGAGGAGAAGCGTTTTAACCTCAGGCAACGTGGGGGGTTCTTTACTGTTAGGGCTACAAGATTGTGGAATTCTCTACCACAAGAGGTGGTTTCTGCGGGAAGTATGGTGGCTTTCAAAAGACTTAGACGTACATCTCAAGGATCCGAACATTCAGGGCTATGTGAGATGATTACAGCCACACACACCTACACAGGTTGAACTGGATGGACTATTGTCTTTATTCAACCTCACCTACTATGTAACTATACACTTGAGGCCCAACACTTTCCCATAAAGAAATGTGGCCATATTATTGAAGCCTGGCGTATGTACTGCTTGCTGTTATCAAAGGCTGACATTTGCCCTACATGTCCTACACGCAGCACATCTACGGCAATGGAGATCACCAATAAAAATAGACGCATAGGTCTCTACGGGAAACAGCATGCCTCTAGTGCATACCACGGCAAGATTCGCACTGTGGCTTTCCGCCCTTTGATGGCGGCCAGTAGTACATACTCCAGGCCAGGCTTCACAATAGTATGCCCACAGTTTATTCTTTTATGTGAAATAGTGTTGGGCCTCTAGTGTATGCCACGGCAACATTTTTTATTCAGAAATATTGGCTTTATGTCCATGTACAGTATAGTATGCACTCCAATAGTTGGGGCTCATTTTGAACAAATTACTGCATCAATACGGCGTGGCATAGAGGTGGTCAGTCTGTAGCACTGCTGAGGTGTTATGGAAGCCCAGATTGCTTTTGATAGTGGCCTTCAGCTTGTCTGTATTGTTGGGTCTGGTGTCTCCTATTCCTCTTGACCATACCCCACAGATTCTCTATGGGGTTTAGGTCAGGTGAGTTTGCTGGCTAATCAATCACATCGATACCATGATCATTACCAAACCAGGTATTTACTTTTGGCAATGTGGGCAGGTGCTAGGTCCTGCAGGAAAATTAAATCTCCATAAGGTTGGTCAGCAGAGGGAAGCATGAAATGCTCTAATTTCCTGATAGAGGGCTGCACTGACTTTGGACTTGCTAAAACTCAGTTGACCCAACACCTGCAGATGACTTGGCTCCCCTAATCACTGACTGGAAACTTCATACTAGACCTCATGCAAAATTTTGTTTATCTCCACTCTTCAGACTCTGGGACCTTTATTTCCAAATGAAATGCAAAATTTTCCAGTCTGGTGATCTGGGGAGTCATGTCACCTGTTGGTGTTGGTCCACTGTTTTATCAAGTTCAAAGTCAGCGCTTTCATTTGCTGACCAGCTTTATGGAGATTTTCTTTTCCAGCAGGACTTGGCACCTGCTGGGGTATTTTCAAGAAGATGAAACAGACCTAACAATGCAAACGAGCCAAAGGCCACTATAAAAGCAACCTGGGCTTCCATAACGCAGTGCCACATGCTGGGCTTCCCTAACGCAGTGCCACATGCTGATCAGCCTCTGCCACGCTGCATTGATGCAGTAATTCACGCAAAAGGAGCCCTGACTCAGTATTGAGTGCATACTATACTGTACATAGACCTACTTTTCCGTAAAAACATTTCTGTATTAAACTTCTTATTTTATTTTTTTTTTTTTATTGACCTTATGTAATCAGTTTCAAAATGAATACTTGAAATATCTGTGTAACGCATCTATATAAAATGAGTTTCCTTTTTTTAGAATTTTTTATATCCTAATTTTGAGATGCACCTGTAAATATAACTCGGATTGTACCCACCGCTATACTTTTTTTTTTTTTTTCCCTTGATTATATTTAGAAAGCCTGGATTTTTAATTACTACAGAGTTCCTTCTTCTGATGGACTTTACTGGATGTTATAAATGTACTGTACTGAATGGTGTTTTTTGATTGTATATGAATTTCTTACTTTTTGAATTCATACAATACATTGCTTTCTGACTATTTTGCCTTTCTAGTCTGGGCCAAGTAAAAAGGACTACGGTAGTTTTCAGTATTGCCTGTAGAATCCCCCTACAGCTCATCTTCGACTTAACATGCATTCCACAATGTGCTTCTTTGTGCTGGTGACCATCTTGGTTGCAATCATGGCTTTGCTTCCTCATGTAAGAACTGCTCCAGCCAACCACTAGACCCAACCCATGATTGGTTATCTTGCTGGTTGGTGGGAAGTTAATCGGGAAGCTGAAGGAGAGGTGCAGAAATATACAGGTGAACTGTGGTAACTCATGTTTGTAATGAGATCATGCATGATGCAGCCTAAATCTCCTGATAGGTTTCTTTTTGTTCCTGTCAAAATGAGTGTCTTTGTAAAAGGGCACCCCTCTCCTGTCTTGTAGCTAGCGCTGGCTGGTGCTTGATAAGTTGAGCAGTGACATGACTCCATATGGGTCTTGTGACAGTGAGCAATAGGCTGCAAGATCATAGCAATGTCAGGGTAGGAAGATCACGTGTTCCCTCATAAGCGCTGGGTATGGGGGACTGAGGATGGAGCAGTAACGGAACACTGGGTATAGTATTGATGAGCTGGGTTGGGGACAGGGTTATGGAAGCGGGCATTCTTGGGCTTGGTTTGACTGAAAAGATATGAAACGTGTAATTGCATCAAAAATTACTACTACAAAAAAAACAGCACAGCTATAAGCTTTGTTTTGTAAGACGGGCTTTCAATATGTTTACCATCCACGTAGATGGGCAGTATCAAAGACTTTTGACCTAATGAATGCTGAGAACCTAGCAATGGAAACGATCTGTCTGTTTGTTGTGCTACCTATACAAAATGGAATGTTGGGTGCAAAAAAAAATTAGGCCATGTTCCTACATTTCTTAAGACTATAATAAAGTGGACTTAAAGAAATAAAGAAGAATCAGCGCAAGATATCACTACTGGATGAACCACAATGTAGGAGTAAACCTAATCAGAAAATAATTGCTTAACAGATTTCTTCTAGATCAGAGATAAATGGGCAATGCAGAAATTCAAGTGCTTAATAAACGGGTAAAATTTGTGCTTATGTAAACAATTAGTAATTAACTAAGAGAAAAAAAAATTTTTAGAAAATCAAGTGATGTGAAAATTACAAGTGGGTGCCCTCTGAAGAGTGAACCCATATACCGCAAATTACACAAGAAGTGTGTGAGATAATGGAACACAAACAGTACGTAGAACTGATAGATAAAGTGAAAGGAACGTAGAATAAACGCCCTCCGGTGGGTGAACCCCTATAACCAATAAGGTAGGAAGGAATTGAAATGTGCCGTGAAAATGACAAATGAATAGCAATAAAGGTGCAAGTGAAATTGCTATTCATTTGTCAACAGATTGCTATTTCACTTGCACCTTTACTGCTATTCATTTGTCATTTTCACCGGCACATTTCAATTCCTTCCTACCTTATTGGTTATAGGGGTTCACCCATCGGAGGGCGTTTATTCTGCGTTCCTTTCACTTTATCTATCAGTTCTACGTACTGTTTGTGTTCCATTATCTCATACACTTATTGTGTAATTTGCGGTATAGGGGTTCACTCTTCAGAGGGCACCCACTTTGTAATTTTCACATCACTTTTGATTTTCTAAAATTTTTTTTTTTTTCTTTAGTTCATTACGAATTGTTTACATAAGCACGAATTAGTTTACCTGTTTATTAAGTACTTGAATTTCTGCATTGCCCATTTATCTCTGATCTAGAAGAAATCTGTTAAGCAATTATTTTCTGATTAGGTTTACTCCTACATTGTGGTTCATCCAGTAGTGATATCTTGCACTTATTCTTCTTTATTTACTCTCTCTATGTGGTGACACTAAGGAATTGGCTGCAGGGTCCGGGTGCTCCATTTTTATTATCGGCTTCCTCCTTATTTCCCCCTTTTTCTAGTGGTAGCGCATAGATCGATTTCTTCTTTTAATAAAGTGGACTTGCTATTTCCTCAACTTCTGCAGCTGAAAGAAACTTTCCACAGATTTAGACCCGGTTCACACTTCTGCGAGTGCCGGGTTCGCATGTAATGTCGGAGCGCACTGCTCCGACATTACATGCGATCAGCTGTGCGGTGCGAGTTTAGCCATACAGTTTGTATGGCTAAATTCGCATCGCACCCGGTGCAAACACGCACAGGAGGCATTTTTGCAGCCGCATCAGGATCGGATCGCACAGCGGTTCACACTTGTGCGATCCCATCCTGTGCGAACTGCACGATCGCACTGCGATATGCGATCAAACTGGGGGTGTCGTTAAGATTACATTGACACCCCCAGCGTATCGCATATGGCAGTGTGAACTGCCGGGGGTGCGTGTGCGATGCGGGAAAAGGCTGCGAATTCGCAGCCTTCCCGCATCGCATATATGTGAACCGAGCCTAAACCTCTACATTTTTGTACATGTTTACTGCAGTAATACATGGATATGCTGACCACCATCTAGAAAATTGTTTACCAAAGCATTGAGAAAACAAGGCAACAAAACGATCTCTACAGTCATATATTTTTAAAGATGTAAAACGTTTTCTGCTGTAAAATGGTTTTTGTGGTCGTATGCATTGTAACCAGACTGTACAATTTCCTCCTAAATTTATGAACTATTTAGTGCAAGGGCCTATCTTACAGGATTTATAAATTGCATTAAATGTCTAGTAAACTCTTGCCCTATAAGAGTGGCCTCGTACAATCTACAGTGTATGTTTAGGAAAAAAATGTGTTACTGGCCTTTCCCATTAGGTAAAGTTGCTCTCCTTTTTTGTGACCACTATCGAAAGGACAAAGTTATGGGAATAAAAAAAGGTCTGGCAGGAGGAAACGTTTCTCATGACCTCTTCATATTAGGATTGCAACTGTTTTATATAAATTGGCCCCTAATCCTTTACCTGCAACTTTTTTGGTTTCGCAGCACAACAGCCTGTAACAAGTGTATTTTAAATGGTGTACCTACAGTTTTTTTTTTTTTTTAATCCTTGTGCAATCTTACAGGACAAAGTGCATGGAGCACTTGCCCCTTTATGATCTGATCAATAGTTGCTGAGCTAGTGTCGTCAGCAGTGTTCACCCCTGTGGATCTAGGGGATCCAGTTCATTGACCACAAGGAAGGTCTACAGTGCTGGCTATAGCTCTAAGGGAATGCCCATAAATTGGGTGTTCAGCCATGTAGATCTACACCCAGCACATGAAGAAAAAAAATACATTTTTATACAGTGCTTGGAATGGGAGCAAATGCACCAGGAACTTGTAAAATCCTCTGGGGGGGGGGGGGGGGGGCAAGGATTTAAAGGGTAATTCCAGGTTTGTGGAAAAGTAGCAAATACAAGTATAGAGTATACAATTGTGTAATAAGTCATATTGTAATTGAATGTGTAAAAAAAAAAAAAAAAAAAAAAAAAAAAAATTTCAATCTGCAGCACTGTAATTTTCTGTTTAAGGCAATATGGCACCCATCTGTGTACAGAACCCCCCCCCCCCATCTCCAGAAATGTCATTTCCTGCTTGTGTGATTGGTTTACTGATTTTCCCAGAAGTCTGCACTTAAAGTCCCAGGTTTTTTTTTTTCCCAGTCTCTGAAACAGATTACATTTGTGGTGAGACTCCCAATAGGAATGCACATCTAAAGGAATGGCACACCCTACCAGTTTCCTCCATTTTTAGTCCTCCAGGTGGGACAGCCAAAATGATAAAATCATTTCCATACAAATTCAATTCACATGGACACAGACAAACACAGGGATTTTTTCAAAGTTTTTGGTAAAATTCCTGCAATGTACTTATGTACTTTGAGCACCCAAAAGGGAATAATATTTTGTTATAAGGAAAAAAAGTGAAGTTACTCCCAACTGTGACAATATTACTACTTTAATCTCTTTACACCAGCCGAGCGCACATATGTAGGCCTTTACGCCAAACAGCCGCATATATGCAGCCCTTTGTAAACCACTTACTGTGCTGAGAGCACACTCCCAGCACGGTATCTGGCAGTTACCGGAAAGCTCCTGGTGCATACTAGCGATCAGCTTTCTGATCATGTGAGCCCTGTGATGGTCAAAAAGTGGTCACATGACTGGAATGCCCGTCTCCTGGCATTTAGACCCCTTAAAAGGCCAAGAGGCAGTTCTACATCTGAGAGTTGGCTCTGATAACAGTCACTCCCAGTATTGTGTGCTAGTCAAGAGCTATGACACTTTTGTTGGCATAGAAATGGTATTTGACATGAATGGGGAATGGCTGGTTCCATTGGAGCAGCCTTGTGCAGTTTTGCTTTGTGATAATCCATTTCATTTTCTTCATATATTGTCATGTTTTACTTGGTGTGTTTTATTCAAAAAACAGGGTGTTTTTTTTTTTTTTGGTGCGGTCTTCTCATTTACTTATGTGACTTTATCACAGCTGTATGTGATGGAGAAACTCTATACTCTATCATCAGAACCCCTCACCCCATCTGCTGCTGTCCCTGTTACTCACGCCTCCAGTTTTTGTGGGTCTAAAAAGCAGAAGAGGACCCCTTTGTACCAGAGATCTGTAAGTCGGGCCATGTGTAAGCACACAGCATGGCTTTGCAGAGTTGGAAGATGCGTGCACGGTTTGTTTATAACACACTAAGCTTGTTCGTGTGTGTTCTGTTGCTGTACAGTGCTATGGATTCAATTTTTGGTACTTTATTAAATTTAAGTACTAGGTAGTGCTGCATGACTAACTTTCTCCCCTAAAACTATCACTGTTGCTTTGCAGGATCGAGATGGGAGAGCATTCCAGGTATCCTTGTAACTGGACTGGTGTTGGTGGATGGACCTGACTATACTCTGGCAGAAGCTCCATGTGGTCTTTCAGATCTACTGGTTCTTCTGTCCAAGGAACAGTTTACCTTAACCATAAGGGGTCACTGGCTTTTTTGGCATTGGTGTTGAAACCCAGATTTTGAGGGACAGGGGTCTTTCTGACTCTGAATCCCAACCCCCACACACCTACACAATGTAAAATCCAGGAAGTCCAATTTTTAATAAGATCTGCCATTGTACTTTGAAGACAATTGATGTAGGAGTAGAAACTTGCAATCCAGAAAACTCCTTGGGATGCATCCTGAACTTTTTTGTTCAGGTAGTTTCTCATGTGGTTCCGCTGTGTGCCCTCCAGTGTCTACATGTGATCTGAAATTTTGTTCTCTATGCAAAAATCGTGATATGAGCCTATCGGAGATTTTTCTTTCCACACTTGTGCAAGTGTTCCTTGTTTCTATCACTTCTTCTTCTTCTGTGAGGGGTCTCTCAACCGGCAGCTTTTGTCCTGTAAGGCAGTGGTTCTCAGGGCTCACTAACAGGCCAGGTTTGCAAGATAACTGAAATAAATCCCAGGTGATGTAATTTGCTGCTCAGTGATTGCAGTACTCTAGTCTGCATCTCCCCAGGGTAATACCTAAAATCTGGCCTGTTAGTGGGCCCTGAGGACCGGAGTTGAGGACCACTGCTGTAAGGAACCTTTTCCAGAAGGACCAGGTCTTTTGAGGTCCTGAGCCTCCTTTCTTTCCAGGGTAGTTTTGGCTTTTTACATTAACCGGGGCATTGTACTTCTGTTCTGTCTGGCCTCAGTACATCCGTCCCCCCCCCCCCCCCCCTCTTCACTGTCTGGATGTAGTTTGAGCTGTGTGTATTTACCAAGCAGTCACTGCCTCCATTGGAAAGACAAACTGTCATTCCTAATGGTTCCCATAAATGGGAACCATTTTATTTTTTTGTGTATTTTTTTTCTTTCGTTCACGGACGGACACTGCTCAATATTTTCTTGATTCTTGGGTTTATGGTGCCCCCTACAGGAGTAGGACACTAGGTGGGGAAAAAGTTTGACTACGCATCTAGGGCAATCCCAGGCGGTATACTCCCACTTCCTGCTATAGCTCGTCAGTGTGTTTTTTTTTTTTTTTTTTTTTTTTTTTTTTTTTGCTTAGTCAGTAAGGACCTAGTTCCTTGGCTGCGACGGGCCACTGGACGGGAGCTGGCGAGTTAAACGCCTTGCAAGGACGCTTAGCCCTGGTCACGACATGAGTCGCAGCGTGCCTCTGGCCCACAGCACCACCATTACAAGATGATGCGGTGGTCTGCTTGGAGCAGTGCCTGCCCGTTCCCAAGGTGTGGTGAGTAGGGTCTGTCTCCCCTCCCCTCTGGTGGTTTCACGGGGTGGACGTGGGCCCCTGGGTTGGTCAGACCCCTGAGTGCCCTTCTCATTTTACGCTCCCCCCCCATTTGCCCAGGCCTAGTCTCGGCGGCCATGTTTTTGGAGCTCAGATGGGCGGTGATTCAGTGGTGGAAGTCCTCAGCTTCTAGTACTTGTAGCCAGACTTGCCTTTTTTGCTGTGCAGAAGCTTGCTGTGAGCGGTCTGGTAGTGGTGAGTGCCTGGGGCTCCCTCTCCCCTTTTTTTTTTTTTATTTATTTTTTTACACTTGTGGTGCAGATTCCCTATCCATTCATAGTCACTGAAACGTGTTCCACCACCTGATCCACTCTGAGGACGCTGGGCCCTCCAGGGCCTCCAAACCGGCTGCGCTAACTGCAGTCCTGGAGTCCCTGGTGTCCAAAGTGAATTCCGTCCTGGGCAAACGGACTACCAAAAAGTGTCCCCTGCGTTCACCTGCTTCCTGTCTTTTCAGATCCAGGGTCTGAATCGGCCACCGTGGATGGCAGTTACCCTTGGGGGTCTGCTTCTACGTACCCAGCGTCCACATAGTGAGAATAATTCCTCTAGCCTCTGAGGCAGTGCAAGACTGATCTCAAGGAGTGATTGTCCTGGTTTCAATGTCGGAACACTTTTGAGGTTTCTTTACAAACCTGTTTACGGTTCCCAGGAAGGAGGGCAAGGTGTGTCCAATTCTGGACCTCAAGGCGCTGAACTTCTTTGTTAGGTTGTAGAAGTTCCTAATGGAAGTCCATTTGCACGGTGGTAGCATCCCTACATTAGCGGGGACTTTCTCACATCCATCGACATCAAGGATGCTTACCTTCACATTTCCATTTGTATCGCTCCATCAGAGTTTCGTTTGCTTTGCTGTGGGCAAGGAGCATGATCAGTTTGTCGCATTACTTTTGGTCTCTCCTCCGCTCCTCGGGTCTTCACAAAAGTGTTGGCCCTGGTTCTAGCGTTACTGCATCAGCAGGGAATTGCAATACTAGGGTACCTGGAGGATCTGCTTTTGCAAGCAGAGTTTTCGCCTGCCCTGTTGGACAAATTGTAGATCGCTCTACAAACTAGGAGTTTGGTTGGTTTCGAAATCTTCAGAAGTCTGCTCTCGTCCTGTCATGAGCCTGGAATATTTGGGAATGACTCTGGCCTCTGCCAGAGTGTTTCTCCCTCTGGCAAAAATTCTGAAGTTACAGGAGGCGATTTGGCTTCTGCTGTCCAGCAGAGGGTCATCTCTTTGGACTTTTATGCGGATACTGGGCCTGATGGTGTCTACCTTCGGGGGCGGTTCTGTTTGCACAGTCCCACACAAGATCTCTGCAAAAGGAGGTTATGGTGAAGTGGTACAAGGATCCTCAGTCTCTGGACAATCTGATCATGTTGAGCTGGAGGACAAGGGGGGTCCCTGGTTTGGTGGTTTTGCTCTCCAGCATTTCAGGGAAAATCCTTTCTTCCCCTGTACTGGACAGTTGTCACCATGGTTGCCAGCCTATCCACTTGGGGAGGCGTCCTCTGCACGGATTGTGCTCAACGGGTCTGGACTCTGGAAGAGTCCAGGCTACCGATCAATGTACTGGAGCTCTGAGAGAGCAGGCTTTGCATTGATCATTGGACAGTTTGTCTCCAGGGATTTCTGTTACGGATTCAATCTGACAAGGCTGTGGCATATGTCAATCGCCAAGGGGCCACGAGAAGTGGTCTGCTGGCTCGGGAAGTAGCTGGCATTCTAAGGTGGGCAGAACAGTTCAGTTTGTTCCAGCCCTCTCTGCTGTACACATTCCAGGGGTGGAAAATTGGCAGGCAGACTCTCTCAGGCGTTGGACCAGGGAGAAAGGCCCCCTCATCCGGAGGTGTTCAGTCGTGTCTCTGGTGTGGGACTCCCAAGGTGGACCTGTTGGCCTCTCTCCTCAACTGGAAAGTTCAGAGGTTTGTGTCATGGTCTCGGGATCCTCTAGCTGATGCCACAGATAACCTAGTGGCTCCCTGGAGTCATTATCGTCTGATTTATATGCCTTTCCTCTCAAGCTGCTGCCGCGACTCCTGCGCAGGATCGAGGCAGAAGGGATTCCAATCATTCTAGTGGCTCCATTCTGGCTACGCCGACCTGTAATGGCTGGTCGGCTATGTTCCTTTTTAGGGAAGATCTGCTGTCTCGAGGGCTGATCTTTCATCCTGCTTTACAGTAGTCAACCTTGATGGCCTGGCTGTTGAAAGCCAGGTGCTTAAGGATAGGGGGTTGTCTGATTCTGTGATTCCTACGCTTTTTAAAAGCTAGGAAATCTACTTCCAAGAATATTTTACCATGGTACTTTGAAGATGTACATTGCTTGGTGTGAGTCTTTAGGGGTTCACCCTCGCTCCCTTTTTCAGAGACTTGGATCTTGGCTTTCCTCCTGCGAGGGGTCGAGCAATGTTTTTGTCCCTGAGTACCATTTTTAATTTAAGGGTCAGGTCTCAGCCTTGGTGTCCTTCTTTTAACGACCGTTGGCCTCCCACTCCTTGGTGCATACTTTTCTCCAGGGAGTGAGACACTTGGCTCCCCCGGTGCTGTCTCCATTGCTGCCGTGGGACCTCAATTTGGTGTGGTCAGGTCTTCAGAAACCTCCCTTTGAAAATATTCAAGGAGATTCCCCTGCTTACATTGTCCCAGAAGATGGCATTTTTGGTGGCTATTACTGTGACGCGCAGGGTGTCTGATTTGGAAGCGATGTCTTGCCATTCACCTTTTTATTTTTATCTAGTTGTTCACAGGGATAAGCGGGTGCTTCGACCTTGTACATCATTCCTTCCAAAGGTCGTCTCCGATTTTCTGTTTTTTTTTTCTCATCTGAATTAAGACCATTGTGTTGCCTTCTGGTGTCCTAAGCATCCTAAGGAAGTTGCTTTTCATTCCCCGTGATGTGGTTCGGACAATCAAGGTGTACCTGGCAGCTACAGAGTCCTTTGAAAAGTCAGACTCACAGTTTGTCCTGACAAACGTGATGGACCTCGTAAGGGGCTGGCTGCTACCATTTTCAGATGTCAGGCAGACGCTGGTTCAGGCTAATTCTATTAAGGGTCAGGTTCCTCCTTTCCCTGTCGGCGCATTCTACTCGGGCGCTTAGTGCCTCCTGGGCCTTCCGTCATCAGGCTTCAGTGGTGAAAGTTTGCAAAGCAGCCATTTGTTTGTCTGTGCACACATTCACAAAGTTTCATAAAGTGGATGTGTTGGCATCTGCGGATGCATTTTTTGGCCACAAAGTTTTGCAGGCTGTTTAGAGGATTTGTCCTCAGTTTTTTTTTTTTTTTTCCCAGGTGAGCTCCAGTTATCAGTTGAGCGCCATTCCTCCTGGTTGGCTATTTGGATTTTGAAAGTTTTTCTGCTGTTGCCACCCCTCATGTTTGGCACTGCTTTGGGACATCCTATGGTCATGAGGATGAAGAGCTGTGTCTGGCATTTTTGACTTGCTGTAAAATCTATTTTTCTGATGCTCATTGAGGGACTCGGCACCTGCCCCTCTTTGGAGTTGTTTCTTCTGACACTGCTTGTTACAAAACTGAATACCTATAGCAGAAAGTTGGGAGTATATCCCCAGGGACTGCCCTATAGGCTTGCCTAAGCTTTATGCCTAGTGTGCTACTCCTGTAGGGGCAGCATAACTCTACGGTCATGAAGATGAGCTGTGTCTGTCAATGAACATCAGAGAAAAGGATTTTACGGTAAGTCAAAAATTCCCCCCTAAACTGTTGGACTGTTTACGGTTTTACATTTGGCACTAAAAAAACTGAGGCATACTAGTAGTTGAAGGGGACAATTCTCTGTCCCATCAACCATCCTGATATTTTTATGTTGGAGATCCTATTAACTTTTTGTAAGTTTGCGCCTTATTAGTAAATGCGTTTTTATCGTGAACTGTAATTTTTCAAAATGGGTAACCAGCAGTAACGGGTGCTTTAGGTGCTCTGATTTCGTAGGGGTAGCTGAAGTCCATAAAGTAGCCGGACACCCCCCCCCCAAATTTTTTATATTGCAGAAAGTTAATTCTAAGGTGTTGATTAGTCACCTGATTATCTAATGTAGTTGGTATAATGCAAACTTGTGTACAGATTTTATGAAGATCAGGAACTGTTTGGTTATCTGATCCTGGCTTTTAGAACAGATTTGGACAAAACTTGTGCTTCCTTCACGATAAATCAGAATGTCAAATTATTCTGGGGAAGAATCTAGCACATCCTTACACAAAGATTTAGGATGTTTTGTTCGCTAGTCATCTTACACTTCCCCGTTTATCTTTTTTTTCCCTAACATTGCTTTGTTTGTTCACTTTGTAAGTGTTTGTTTGTTTTGTTTTTTGTTTTTTTTAGGCTTTTGTAATTCATAAGTTCATTTTTTTTGCTTCTGTTACAACTGAGCAAGCTACATATTACATGTTGTGCCATTTAACATAGGTTTGTGTGGGTTTCTTCCCCCCCCCCCCCCCCGTCTTCTCCTTTACAATATTGTAGACCAATATGTATAACTACATTTATCTTTTAAACTAGATGAGCTTTGACCCAAATCTACTCCACAACAATGGACATAATGGGTACCCGAATGGTACGTCTGCATTGCGTGAAACTGGCATAATTGAAAAATTGCTTACATCCTATGGATTTATTCAGTGTTCAGAACGCCAGGCCAGACTCTTCTTCCACTGCTCTCAATACAATGGAAACTTGCAAGAACTTAAAGTAGGAGGTAAGAAATGGGTTAGAAATTGAGCAAGCTACTGTTTCATCTGTACTTTTTCTGTTTTTAGCAGTACTATAGTCCTGTAAACCTCCCCCCCTTATTCCTGTTCTAAAAGTATATGTAAACCCAAGGCCAGGCTACAAGAATACAAGAATTTCTCTTGCGTCCTCCGACAGTTGCCACCCATTCAGTCTTCACTTATGGGGTATTGACTTCTTCTCCACAGGAGTTTCTAGGCATAAGACTTGTAAAAGAAAAATAAATCTACATAGTCTCACCCATGGGGGCTGTCCTACTAGTCCAATACCCCCCTGCAATAGCCATCCCAATTCAGTTTGTCTTCTGCCTAGCTTCAGGAGTGGATAGGCTTCCCTGTGCTGAGGCTACAGTCTCAGCCTTTCTTCTTCTTCTTTTTTTTTTTTTTTTTTTCCTTTTTATGCTTTATTTTCAAGAGATGTCATTTTTTTTCTTTACATTGCTAGCTGTTAATTTTATCAGCACTAGTTAGTGGATCTTCGGATGAAGACTGAGTTTGCGGAGCTGGGAATCGGACTGACCGTCCTGGTTCTCCAGGACAGAGGGTCAGATGGAATCCCTGCCCGCCTTTGAGCGTTTCGCAGGCTATGTGTTCGCCCTGGCCTCGCAAACGACCCATCCCTGTCCATCAGGGATGCAGCCTTGTGAGGTGGCTACCTCACTGGACACAGCATAGGTTCGTCTGTGCACTACTAGTGTCCTTCGTTTTGGCTGGCGGCACTCCCCTGCCATCTGAGGGTGGGCGGTTTCCCGCTTGATATGAGGCACCCCACGCCATCGGGTACAGGTAAGTACATTGTCTGGGGTCGGCAGTCCTGTGTGTCTGGTGTCCCCTGTGTCTGCGTTTTGGGGTCCCTGCTGGGGTTTTTATTCTCACAGCAGCGCTGTGTGGGGTTTTGGGGGGTCCCTCTCCTAATGTCACTTCAGGGTGCTTGGGGATGCAGACGCATGTGGCGACCGCTGCGGGGTTAAAAACCGCCGGTCCGCCATTTTTAGCGTGGGCAGCATGTCTGGCTTCACTGTGGGCGATCATACAGCATGCTATGTAGTGTATTTCGCACCTTACGGCGCCATCTTGTGTGTGGCAAACGATCGTTCAGAGCACATGTCGGCGTCCATCTTGCCGAAGCCTCCCATTAGTTTCTATAGGCATCCATTTTCCCTTGGCCTGCAGCCTAGTTCAGCCTCCAGCGGTGACATCACTTCCTTCTTTTCTTCCAGAGCCGAATGAAGGAGCTGGTAACACAGTGGGGTTCTATCCTGCTGTTCCTTTCCTATCCTGCCTTGTGCAATCTTCCTGGTCAGTCTTTGTCCCTGCGGGGGATCTGTGTCTCAGTCCCGATAGCGGTGTGCTGTGGGAGTCCGCAGCGCTCTTAAAGGGCCAGTTCAAAAAAAAATTTTATTTCTGTTATGGAATCCCAGGACAGCAAATTCCCTCCAGCCTTGGTGGGGGATTCAGGGTCCTCTGAATCCTTTAACCAGACTAATTTGGCGGCTATTGTGGCAACTTTGGGGTCAAAAATGGATGTGCTGATGTCTGAACGTGCTGCTAGGAAAAGGCCTAGGATTTCCTTTTCTTCTGATTCTGAGTGTGACATGGTTGCTGTAGGTAGCGTGGCCCTTTCGGGGTCTCTCTCTTCTCAGGACCCGCAAGAGTCTGAGGGGGAGGCGGAGGTCCGTCACTCTATTGCCCGACATTCCTACATGGTGGCGGGTTCCATGTTCAAACCTGTTGTAGACCAATATGTATAACTACATTTATCTTTTAAACTAGATGAGCTTTGACCCAAATCTACTCCACAACAATGGACATAATGGATACCCGAATGGTACGTCTGCATTGCGTGAAACTGGCATAATTGAAAAATTGCTTACATCCTATGGATTTATTCAGTGTTCAGAACGCCAGGCCAGACTGCTGCTAGGAAAAGGCCTAGGATTTCCTTTTCTTCTGATTCTGAGTGTGACATGGTTGCTGTAGGTAGCGTGGCCCTTTCGGGGTCTCGCTCTTCTCAGGACCCGCAAGAGTCTGAGGGGGAGGCGGAGGTCCGTCACTCTATTGCCCGACATTCCTACATGGTGGCGGGTTCCATGTTCAAACCTATTTTGCCTCTAATGGTGGCTCAGGCTGTGGCAGATTGGACCAAGGTGCTAAAACGCACCCTCGTGGCTGACTCTGCCCCTCCCACTACGGTGGAGATGGTGGATCAGATTTATCGTGGGGTCATGTATTTGTCCGATGCGGCTCTTAATGAGGCGCCTTTGGCAATCCAGGAAGACGGTGGCTGACATCCCCTATGCGGGGTCTCGCCTTTTTGGAGAATCCTTGGACGAATTGGTTAAAGGAGTCACTGGGGGTAAGAGCACTTTGCTGCCCGAGGATCCTAAGGGCAAGTTTTTTTTTTTTTTTTTTCCGCGTTAAGCGGGGCCCATCCTTTAAACCTGCTCAAGGGTCCTTTCGTGCCTTTTAAGGTGCAGAACAAGGGTAAAGCTTCAAGGGCCAAGGTAGTCAGAAGAAGCCTTGGTTTGGCAAGCAAAAATCCAGCCAGGCCGGTGCGGCGGTTCAGTCTGCCTCTGCCTGAAGGGGCGCCCTCACCCGTTACAGGGGAAGGGCGACATTTGCGCGGTTTCCTACAACCTTGGCTGCTCTGAATCACGGACAGGTGGGTTCAGGAAATCATTCGGTCAGGGTACAAGATCGAATTTCTTTCACGGTCGGCAGACAGATTCTTTCCCTCCAAATCTTCATTGACCCCAGGGCGGTTACAGGACCTACATCAGGCGGTGCAGGATCTTCTCGCTCAGGGGGTTGTCGTCCCGGGGCCTCATCTGGACAGGTTTCGGGGTTTTTTATTAGAATCTGTTCACTGTGCCCAGAAAGGAGGGCAAAGTGCGTCCGATTCTGGACTTGAAAGCGCTGAAATGCTTTGTGCGCGTTCAAAAGTTCCGCATGGAATCACTCCGCTCGGTTGTTGCCCCCCTGAATCCAGGGGAGTTCCTGGCCTCTATAAACCTGAAGGATGCGTATCTACACATCCCCATTTTCGAGGGTCATCAGAGGTACCTCCGATTCGCTATCGCGGAGGAACATTACCAGTTTGTGGCGTTACCTTTCGGTCTCGCTTCGGCTCCAAGGGTCTTTACCAAAGTCTTGGCGCCTGTTCTGGGCCTGTTGTGGGCACAGGGCATTGCAGTCTTGGGATATCTGGACCATCTCCTGTTAAGATCGAGTGCCAGTCAGTGCCTGCTGCGCGATCTGTCCACTACGGTCCAGACGCTTCAGGAGTTCGGTTGGACAATCAAAATTCAGAAGTCGACCTTGTCGCCTTCGGTTCGTCTCCCGTATCTGGGAATGGTTCTGGACTCTGCTCAAGCAACGGTGTTCTTACCGGAGGACAAGCTCTTGACCCTACAGAACGAGGTCAGGTCCCTCAGACAACGAATCCTCATCGCTCAGGACCTGTATGCAGTCCCTGGGGTTAATGGTGTCGGCCTTCGAGGTGATTCCGTTTGCACAATTTCACACGCGCTCTCTTCAAGCGGAAATCCTCGCCAGGTGGGACAGGCTACCTCAGTCTTGGCCCTGAGAGTGTCTGAGTCGCCAAACCAGGATGGATCTCTTGTGGCTTCAGTCCCCGGCGGTGTCAGATGGAAATGCCTTCCGGCCAATTCTGTGGACGGTAATAACCACAGATGCCAGCCTGTCAGGCTGGGGTGGTGTTATGGGCAACCTGTCTGCCCAGGGCACTTGGTCGGAGGAGGAATCCTCCCTTCCAATAAACATATTGGAATTGAGAGCGATTAGGCTGTGCCTGATCTATTGGTCGGATCGTCTTCAGGGCCGTCCTGTATGGGTGCAGACGGAAAATGCCACTGCGGTGGCTTACATCGACAACCAAGGGGGCACCAGGAGTGCCCAGGCGGCCCAGGAAGTGACCAGTATTCTGTCTTGGCCGAGACTCATGTCCCGGCGATATTGGCGGTTCACATTCCGGGTGTGGAGAATTGGCAGGCCGACTATCTGAGCCGCCAGACCCTGGACCAGGGGGAATGGTCCCTACACCCAGAGGTGTTTTCAGATGCTGTGTGCGAAGTGGGGATCCCCAGATGTGGATCTGTTCGCATCTCGGCTAAACCACAAGGTGGAAAGGTTCGTGGCAATAACGCGTGATCCTCTGGCAGATGCCTCGAATGCGCTGGTGGCGCCTTGGCTTCCGTATCGACTGATCTATGCTTTTCCTCTGATTCAACTGTTGTCCAGATTCCTCGCAGGTTGGCCTAGAACAATCACTGGTGATTCTGGTGGTGCCGGACTGGCCTCGCCGGTCCTGGTACGCGGACATCGTTCACCTGGCCGTAGAGCCTCCGTGGCGGCTGCTAATGCAAGATCTGCTGTCCCAGGGACCGATCTTCCATCCTGCTTTAGTCGCTGGCTTTAACGGCCTGGCTGTTGAGAGCCAGGTCCTGAGACGGGAGTCTCTCCTCAGAGGTCATTCCTACTTTGATCAAGGCTAGAAAAGCCTCTTCTGGTAAGATTTATTACCGTACATGGAAAGCATATTTTTTGCCTGGTGTGAGTCCAGGGGTTTCTCTCCTCGTGCCTATTTGGTGGCGAAGGTGTTGGCTTTCCTCCAGACTGGTGTGGACCAGCGTCTTGCGTTGGCCACGATTTAAGGGCCAGGTCCCTGCACTGGCTGTTCTTTTCCAGCGCCCTGTGGCGTCTAATTCCTTGATTCGCACCTTTATTCAAGGTGTGCATCACCTGGCTCCCCCTAGAAGGGAGCCCTTACCTCCATGGGACTTGAACTTGGTTCTGTCCGTGTTGCAGCGTTCCCCTTTTGAAAACATCAGGGAACTTTCGTTGCCCATGCTATTAAGATTGCGTTCCTGGTAGCGATCACTTCTGCTCGCAGAGTGTCAGAGTTGGCGGCGTTGTCTTGTCGCTCCCCTTACCTGGTGGTTCATAGGCATAAGGTGGTCTTGCGACTCAATCCGTCCTTTTTGCCAAAGGTGGTTTCGGTATCCCACCTGAATGAGGACGTTGTTTTTACCTTCGCTTTGTGCGAATCCTAAGCATCCAAAGGAGGTTGTCTTGCATTCCTTGGATGTTGTCCGGGCGATGAGGGTTTACCTGTCGTCGACTGAATCCTTTCGAAAATCAGATTTTGTCCTTCCTGAGGGACCTTGGAAGGGTATGGCTGCGTCTGCAGCAACCATTGCCAAATGGATCAGACAGACAATTGTACAGGCCTATTCATTGCGGGAACGGGTTCCTCCCTTCCTGTCCAGGCGCACTCTACCAGGTCGATGAGTACGTCCTGGGCCTATCGGCATCGCGCTTCGGTGGCCCAGGTGTGCAAGGCTGCGACTTGGTCGTCAGTGCACACTTCTCAAAATTCTACAAAATTGATGTTCTGGCATCAGCTGATGCATCCTTTGGCCGCAAAGTTCTCTGTGCGGCAGTTCCATAGGGAACCCTGGTTTTGTACGGGTCCCTAGCTGTTTGGGTTGTTTTCCCCTTGGTTATTTTTTCCTGGGTTTTTGCTCATGTTGACCCCTTTTTTGTTACCCAGAAGGTTACCTTGTACATGTGAGGTTCCTTTCTCTGATGTGGGTACTGCGTTGCTTTTCTGGCGGTTGCGTTGCCCACCCCTCATGTCTACACTGCTTTGGGACATCCCCATAAGTGAAGACTGTGTGAATGGGCGGCAACTGTCGGAGGACTCAGAGAAAGGAATTTTACGGTAAGATTTTACAAAAATTCTGTTTTTATCTTTGTCGCCATTCCACGAGCATGCAGAATTTTAAAGTTGCACATTGGGCATCAAGTCTGCGTAACCGCTATATCTCAAAAGTTTTTGGATAAGAATATATGTGTGTGTGTGTGTGTGTATATATGTATGTATGTATGTGTGTGTGTGTGTGTGTGTGTGTGTGTGTGTGTGTGTGTGTGTGTGTGTGTATATATATGTGTGTGTGAAGAAAAATACAGTGCCTTAAAGTATTCATACCCCATTTTCCAAATTTTGTCATGTTACAACCAAAAACATGATTTTGTAAAAAAAAAAAAAAAAAAATCTCTGAAAAGTGTGGCGTGCATTTTGTATTCAGCCCCCTTTACTTAAAACCCCTAAATAAAATCTAGTGCAACCAATTGCCTTCAGAAATCGCCTAATTAGTAAATGCAGTATCTCACAAAAGTGAGTACACCCTCACATTTTTGTGAATATTTCATATCTTTTCATGTGACAACACTGAAGAAAGGACACTTTGCTACAATGTGGGTGTACAGCTTGTATAACAGTGTAAATTTTGCTGTCCCCTCAAAATAACTCCGCACAGCCGCTATTGTCTAAACTGCTGGCAACAAAAGTGAGTACACCCCTAAGTGAAAATGTCCGAATTGAGCCCAATGTGTCAATGTTTTGTGTGGCCGCCATTACTTTCCAGCACTGCCTCAACCCTCTTGGGCATGGAGTTCACCAGAGCTTTACAGGTTGCCACTGGAATGCTCTAACACTCCCTCCTCCATGACACTGAGCTGATGGATGTTGGGAGACCTTGCGCTCCTCCACCTTCCAGTTGAGGATGCCCCACAGATGCTCAGTAGGGTTTAGGTCTGGAGACATGCTTGGCCAGTCCATCACCTTTACCATCACATTTTTTAGCAAGGCAGTGGTCATCGTGGAGGTGTGTTTTGGGGTCGTTATGTTGGAATACTGTCCTGCGGCCCAGTCTCCGAAGGGAGGGGGATCATGCTCTGCTTCAGTATGTCTCAGTACATTTTGGTATTCATGGTTCCCTCAATGAACTGTAGCTCCCCGGCAGCACTCATGCAGCCCCAGACCATGACACTCCCCCCACCATGCTTGACTGTAGGCAAGACCAACTTTGTACTCTTCACCTGGTTGCTGCCACACACGCTTGACACCATCTGAACCAAATAAGTTTATATTGGTCTCATCAGACCATAGGACATGGTTCCAGTAATCAATGTCCTTAGTCTACTTGTCTTCAGCAAACTGGGGGCTTTTTTTGCATTTTTTTTTTTTTTCTTTACGAAGAAGCAAAAGACAAATCGATACAGCATTCAACATGAGCATGGGGAAAAAAAAGTTGTTTTTTGTACACATAGATGTAGTGGTTAGTCATATTTTTATGTGATTTTAAGCTTCCAATTGTAACAAAGATCAGTGACTCATCCCACTTTGATTCAGTACAACCCAACTGAATATATAGCAAAGCTTCAACTAGTACATGGATATATACCTCTATGCAAACAAAGGACAATAACAAATAGTACTTTCCTTACATGTAGGTGATGGTGAATGCGGAGGAACACCACACATTCCACACCTTGTCATACTTATTGGGACAGCCCTTGTGTTGAAAATATTTTTTTCATAGTGCAAGATCTGATTTACCTTCTGGATCCGTTGCTGAATAGATGATGGAGCAGATTGATTCCCCTTAAGCGCAATAGTCTTTCGTGCCAAAAATAGGGTTTCCCTCAAAAGAATTTTGGTTAACTTTGGCCATGGTTCATCTACTTTACCCAGCCGACAAATGCGTGGGCATGCAAGGCACAGGGATAGAAAGAACTCCAGACAATACATTTTACTACTCGTTTCCAATATATCAATGACAGGGCATAGCCACATTACGTGAATAAAATCTGCCTGTGGGCAGGTAGATGCGGGAATACAATGCATAGCATGGAGTCGCACAGGGGTGAAGTATGACTGGTGAATCGTGTATATATAATTGAATACGTTTGTTATAGCCGGTGAGACGGTAAGATGTGAGTTGCTGGCTTCTTCCAGGCCTCATCCAACAAATCTAGTATAACTTGCCATTTAGTGCGAATCTCCAAAGGATGTTTGTTAATCAAAGCATCCAGTACATGGGAATAGATTGCAGAGATCAAGCCCTTAGAGACGTGTGATCTTATCACCCCTATCATTGGATAATCAGAAATTTTTTTGTCGGACACCAAACTAAGTAAGTTTGTAGAGCATGGCACAGCTGGACGTATCTATAGAAGGCTGTACAGGGTAGTACATATTTATTTTTGTAAATCTGAGAACGAGGCCAAAACAGTATATATCCTGTAGTGTAGCAATACCCCCATCTTCCCAGAAGGAATAGTCTGCGAAGCTCAGAACCTGAGAGAACATAAGGTTGTGCCACAAGGGTAACTCAAGATTAATATCCATTTTCTCTACCGTTCATTGACTGACGCAGTCCTCTGATGCGTATCAGTAGGGTTATACTGCCCCCCCCCCCCTACAGGAGTAGGACACTAGGCAGAAAAAAGTTATCGCTACGCCTATGGGCAGTCCCTGGGGGTATACCCTCTCTTCCTGCATAGGATGTCAGTTTTTAATCTGCCTAGTCAGGAGTAAGGACCTAGTTCCTTGCTGGGGTCTTTGGTACTGGCATAAGTGTTTTTTTTTTTTTTTTTTTTTTTTTTTTTTTTATGTAGATTTTTTCTTTAGCTAGCTTTTTTATTTTTCCTGTGAGATCTACAAGCCACTATCCTAGATTTGGGTGACGGGTTGGATGTTTAGATCCAGTGGTCACCCCAGCTGGCCAGCGAGTGCGTGCAGACTTTAGCTCCGCGCTGGGTCAGCAACGACGTAGTCCACTGGACGGGGACTGGCCCCGTGAGTTAAACGTCTTGCCAGGTCGCATACGATGGGCCCCAGGCCTGAGTCACAGCGTTCCTATTTGGCCGACAGCCCCCCCCCCCCTCCACTTCCGGGGGGTGCTCGGTCGGTTCTTGCAGGGCCTACCTGCTGAATAATGGGGTTGGGAGGGCTCCTCCTGTGCGTCCTTGTTTGCAGCGCGGGGCCGCCATTTTCTTGAAGCCTCGTCTACTACAATGACGGCGGCCATCTTGGTACACCCGTTTTCGGCCATTTTGCGGTGGATTCTCTGCTGGGAATCTAGGTGGGAGTGCCTGGGCATGTTTTCCAGTGGGTGGAGCCCCCTCCTTTCACCCTGGGCAGCTTCAATGCCCACTTCCTTTTGGAGAGCTGCTGCTGACACATGCAGACGTTCTGGGACCGGCTGCTGCATTTTGGGGGCACAGTGAGCGCTCTTTCTATCTCTCGCTCTTGAGCTCTCTCCTGTCCACCGATGCAATTTCTGCGGTTTTGGAAGAATTTGTGTCCTGGGTGGAGGTGGCCTAGAGAGGTACGAAGAAACGACCCCCACCTACTCCTGCCTCGTCTGATGTCTCAGATTCTGAGTCTGACTCAGCCACTGCAGACGTGGGTCTCCCACACAGATGTGGGTCTCCCAGCTGGGTTTGTTACCTCGCGCCCTGCCTCCTCTGATGGTTAGGATGATATTTCTAACTCTACTGCTGCGCAAGATTTAAGGCACTGGTGGACGCACTGGTTATTTCTGTGCGTTTAAACCCTGAAATTGGAGGATACAGCTGCGGGCGCTCCTGGGGCGCAGGTTACTTCTGCCACTCGCAAGTCTTCGGGGGTGTTTAAGTGGATTGCTAGACGCTACCCTAAGGTGGATCCTCCAGTCTCCAGACTGAATAAGGCTACCGTTATACCGGTAGAGGAATCCCGGTCCTTTAAGGACCCGGAGGATAGAAAGGCAGAGGCTGTGGCCTGCAATATGTACTCCCTGGTGGGCACTGCACTGAGACCTGTTTACTGTGGCCTTTGTCATGCAGACGCTGACTGAATGGGCTAAGCTACTACGCTGTGACGTGGAGAGTAAGCCAGTCCCTCCTGCCTTTGGGAAGCTGTTGGACCAGCTGGTGCAGAAGCTGCAATTTGTTTGCAATGCCGTGCTAGACACTTCTGTTGAGTTAACTGTTGGTTTCGGCAGTGGTTATCTGGGGTATGCTCTGGCTGAAGTTTTGGTCTGTGGATCAGGCTTCTAAGAAGGCCTTAATGGAACTTCCCTTTCAAGGGGCCCGTCTGTTCGGCGCTACCTTGGTCTTACAGGAGGAAAGAGTACCTTTCTTCCGCAGGCTACCAAGGGTAAGGACTCTCTGCATAGATGGGGTCCATCCTTTTTGGCTCACAAAAATGTTTTCGTTTCTTGAGGTCAGCCGATAAGGCAAAGCCCTTCAAGGCTCCCTCGGGTGGTTCCAAGCATCCCTGGTCTGGCAAACAAGTCTGGTTTCTCCAGACCTGTGGACAAGGCCTCCTTGGCCTGAAGGTGCGCCCTCACCTGTGACTGGGGGGGGTTGACACCTTTTGCCGGTTCTCTGACCTGTGGCTGGTCCGGATCCCAGACAGATGTGTTCGGGAAGGAGAGCAAATTGCGTTCGATCCTGGACCTGATAGCACTGAATGTTTTCATGCGCATTCAAAAGCTCAAGATGGAATCAAATTTGCACGGTGGTGGCTTCCCTACATCAGGGGATTTCCTGGCTTCACCTATCTGTGCTGCTCACCAATGATTTCTCCGTCTTGCTGTGGGAGAGGATCACTATCGGTTTGCGGTGTTACCCTTTGATCTCGCCTCCGGTCTTCACAAAGGTGTTGGCTCCGGTCCTGGCGTCCTGATGGCGTCATACTTCGAGGCGGTCCCCTTTGCTCAGTTCCACACGAGGATCCTTCAGAAGGAAATTCTTAAGTGGAACAAGTGCACAAATTTTCTGGACCTTCGGATTTGGCTGAGCCACAGGACCAATGAGTCCCTGATCTGGTGGCTTCAATATCTGATGCTCCAGCTGCTGAAGTCCTTCCTATTTACTGGACAGTTGTCACCACGGATGCAAGTCTATCTGGGGGGGGGGGGGTGGGGGGGTGTGTGTCACTGTTCTGGGAGTCTGGTCCCTGGAGGAATCCCGGTTGCCGATCAATGTCCTGGAGCTGAGAGCGATCCGGATTTGCCTGGCACACTGGACCGAACGCCTGGTGGGTTGTCCAGTGCACATTCAATCGGACAATGCTACATCATTGGCTTACGTCAATCACCAAGGGGGCACCAGGAGTGTTCTTGCGGCCCTGGAAGTGGCAGGCATTTTTACGTTTGGAGCACCATGTTCCAGCTCTCTCCTGTCAACATTCCAGGAGTGGAAAACTGCCAGGCCTTAGATGCAGGGGAGTGATCCCTGTATCTGGATGTGTTCCCGCAGTTGTCTTCGTTCTGTCTCCGGGCACGCTGCACGTTGATCTGTTGGCGTCTCGAATCAACAGGAAAGTACAGGGGTTTGTGGCCAAGACTTCCAGTCATTCCTGTGGCTCCGGACTGGCCTCGTTGGGCTTGGTACACCGACCTGGTCATGCTTGTTGCAGACGCTCTGCTGGGACTTCCTCTCTGAAGATCTGTCTCAAGGGCCAATCTTCTATCCTGCTTTACGGTCGCTGGCTTTGACGGCTTGGCTGTTGAAAGCCAGGTGCTGAAGGACAGGGGATTGTCTACTTCAGTGATTCCCACTCTGCTTAAATCTACCTAGAAGTCACTTTTCTTGCTTTATCATTGCATGTGGAAGTTGTATTTTCGTGGTGAGTCCCTTGGGACCCCCCTCGCTCCTGTTCGGTGGCTCGGATCTTTGCCTTCTTTCAACGGGGAGTTGATCAAAAATTGGCCTTGGGTACTATCAAGGGTCAAGTTTTGGCCTTGGCTAATTTTTTTCCAAAGGCCATTGGCCACAAATTCCCTGGTGCGTAACTTCATCCAGGGGGTGTGCCACTTGGTACCTCCCGGTGCGACCTCCGTTACCACCTTGACCTTAATTTGGCGCTGTCGGTTCTCCAGAGGCCTCCCTTTGAAAGTATTCAGGAAATATCCCTGCTAACCTTACCCTTCTGCGCGCAGTGTCGGAACTGGCAGCGCTGTTCTGTCCTCTCTACCTGATTGGTCACAAGGGCAAAGTGGAACTTTGTCCGGATCCGTCCTTGTCGAAGGTGCTTTTCAGTTTTCACTTAAATGAGGACATTGTGTTACCTACCTTGTGCCCTAAGCCTACACATTCTATGGCATTTGCTCTGCATACCCGGGATGTGGTTTGGGCGATCAAGGTGTATTTGGCGTCTACTGAGTCTTTTATCAAGTCAGACTCGCTGTTTGTGCTCACGGAGGGCTCAAAGAAAGGGCTGCCTGCGTCTTCCGTGACTATTTCCAGATGAATCACAGTTGTGCAGGCTTATGCCATTAAGGGTCAGATTCCACCTTTCCCTCTCTAGGCTCATTCTACTCGAGCGCTTAGTGCTTCCTGGGCTTTTTGCTGTCAGGCATCTGTGCTGTAGGTTTGCAAGGCGGTGACCTGGTCGTCTGGTCACACCTTTACCAAAATTTTGAATGCTGCTGTTTAGTGGACCCTTTGGCCTTCCTTGAGGATGTTCCTGTTTGGTTTTCAGGTGGACCTCCTTGTTCTGATGGGTCCTATGTTGTCTGGTTTGGCCTTGGGGACTGTTATTTTGCTCTGCTGTTCCCACCCCTCCTGCTGGCTTCACTGTGGGCGCTTCTGCAGCAATGAATGTAGTGTGTTTTGGCGCCTTACGGCGCCATCTTGTGTGTGGCACTGTTCTTCTGTGCACATGTCGGCGGCCATTTTCCTGGAGCCTCCCATTGCTTTCTATGGGCAACCATTTTCCCTTGGCCTGTTTCCTAGTTCAGCCTCATGTGGTGACATCACTTCCTTTTTGTCTACAGAGGAGATGGGTAGGAGTGTGTTAACACTTGTGGGGTCTTTGCTGGTCTTGTGGGGAATACCTCTGGCTGTCAGCTTATTCCTACTTCCGGGGTCTGTTTGCATAGTCCTTCATAGCGGTGTACTGCGGTGGGGTCGCTGTGCACTTAAAGGGCCAGTACCTTCATAAGAGAACTCTTTTTTTTTTTTTTTTTTTTTTTTTTTTTTTTTTTATCCCAGGACAGCAAATTCCTCCCAGCTTTGGTGGATGATTCAGGTTCCTCTGGATCTTCTGACTGCTGCACTTGCGACTTTAGCGTCCAAGGTGGATCTTTTGATGGCTGAACGGGATGCTAGAAAAAGGCCTAGGCTCTTTCTTCTGATTCTGATATGGTTGCCATAGATGGTGTGCCCCCTGAAGGGTCTCGTTCTTCCCAGTCTGAAGGGGAGGCGGAGGATGAGGGGAATGATCCCCCCCCCCCCCCCGGGATGGCCGAAGAACGCGCTGATTACTGCTCTTAAAGATACACTGCATTTAGAGGATGAGCCCAATCCTCCGGGCAAGCGGTCCTCTTTTGGTACCCGCAGATCCCGTAAGGCAGCGCAGGGGTTTCCTTGCCCCGCCGAGTTTCACGAAACTGTAAATGAACAATGGCGCAATTTGAAGCGCAATTTTGTGATACCAAAACGGTTTCAAGTCCGTTACCCCTTTGCATCTCCTACGTATTCGCGTTGGTCTGTGGCTCCTAAAGTGGATCACACTGTGTCAAGATGGAACAGGGCCACTCTGGTTCCCATCGAGGATTCTCCGGTGTTCCGGGACCCTAGGGATAGGAGGCTGGAATCCCTTGCCCGCCATTCCTATATGCAGGGTTCATACGGTCCTGGAAATCCTGGAAAAGTTTTGGAATTTTTAGATGACACTTTCCAGGCCTGGAAAGGTCATGGAAAATTAGGAAACCCACTAGGTTTTGCAAAAGTCATGGAATTAAATTACTGTGGAGGATCGGGGAGCGGATGCTTAATTATTTTATGATTATATTGCCACATACTGTATTTACATTTCGCTGTATTAGCGTCCTTCCGGGTCCATGGTATGCGCGTGCTGTTATTGGCCAGCAGCAGCCGAAGAGATGACCCAATCAGGCAGCAGGGAGGGCCGGCAACGGTTTGCCTGGAGACACTGTGACTGGCTAGCAGCAGCAGTAACAGCCGGGAGATTAGCAACCAATGAGGCAGCAGAAGCGTCACTGGAGGGCGGGTCGGCCGCATGAACGTGATGACGCGGAAGGGGGCGGTAACTGTTTCATGCGGCTGGCCCGCCCTCCAGTGACGCTTCCGCTGCCTCATTGGTTGATAGGCACGGGTCTAGCCACGCTAAAGGTGCAAAGCACCAGTCTGCAGCTGCATGCTTGACGGCTTCCAATCCGATGGTTGGCTTTTTCACCCGTGCGCCTGAAGTGACACTGGCTCCCAGCTGCGGCAGCGGTGCTTCCATCTCATCCAGTGTAAAACAAGGGACCATTTTGAGTCACGCTGTATCCAGAAACGAAACCCTAACTGCAGAGGTACTGTACACTACAAAGATTGTCATTTAGTTTAGTAAAAATATGCTGGGTGTGACATGGATTTTCTTATTTAACATGTATACATAGACATTTGATGAAACATTAGGTCATGAATATTTACGTGAAGTCATGGAAAAGTCATGGAATTTTATTGGTGAAAATGTGTATGAACCCTGTATATGGTGGCAGGTTCCATGCTGAAACCTATTTTCGCCTCAGTCATGGTGGCTCAGGCTGTGGCAGATTGGACCAAGGTGCTCAGACGCACCCTCGTGGCTGATTCTGCCACCCCTACTACCTTGGAGATGGTGGACCAGATTCATCATGGGGTTATGTATCTGTGTGATGAGGCCTTGGATGAGACCCCGTTGGCGGTTCGCCTGTCAGGTGTCGCGGTACTTAACTGCCGCTTTGGTTAAAAAGCTGCTCGGCTGACCAGACTTCCAGGAAGACGGTGTCTGACATCCCTTATGCGGGGTCTCGTCTTTTTGGGAAATCCCTGGATGAATTGGTTAAAGGTGTCACTGGGGGCAAGAGCACTCTGCTGCCCCAGATTCCTAGGGGTAAGTTCTTCCGCGGTAAGCGGGGTCCTTCCTTTAAACCAAATCAGGGGACCTTTCGTGCTTTCAAGGTGCAGGACAAGGGGAAACCCTTCAAGGGCCAGGGTGGCCAGAGAAAGCTCTGGGCGGGCAAGCCAAAGGCCGCCCAGGCTGTTGCGGCGGCCCAGTCCGCCACTGCCTGAAGGGGCGCCCTCACCCGTTTCAGGGGTGGGGGGACATCTGCGCAGTTTCCTCCAACCTTCCTCCAACCAACCTCTGGCTGCTGCTCGGATTCCGGAAAGGTGGGTTCAGGAAATAATTTGATCAGGGTACAAGATCTAATTCCTTTCGCGACCAGCGGACAGATTCTTTCCCTCAAATCTTCATTTGACCCCAGATCGGTTGCAGGATCTTCATCGGGCGGTGCAGGATCTCCTCGCCCAGGGGGTGATCGTCCCGGTGCCTCATCGGGACAGATTTCGGGGGTTTTACTCGAATCTGTTCACTGTGCCCAGAAAGGAGGGCAATGTGTATCCTATTCTGGACTTGAAAGCTCTGAACCGCTTCGTGCTCGTTCAAAAAATTCCGCATGGAATCCCTCCGTTCGGTGGTGGCCTCCTTGAGCCCGGGAGATTTCCTGGCTTCCATCGACCTAAAGGATGCGTATTTACACATCCCCCATATTCGAGGGTCATCAGAGGTACCTCCGATTCGCTATCGCGGAAGAACACTCAGTTTGTGGCTTTACCTTTTGGTTTTGCTTCGGCTCCAAGGGTCTTTACCAAAGTGGTGGCTCCTATTCTGGGCCTGTTACGGGCACAGGGCATTGCGGTCTTGGGATATCTGGACAATCTCCTGTTAGGGTCGAGTGCCAGTCAGAGCCTGCTGCGCGATCTGTCCACTACGGTTCAGACGCTCCAGGAGTTCGGATGGACCATAAACGTTCAGAAGTCGACTGTCTCCTTCGGTTTGTCTCCCATATTTGGGGATGGTCCTGGACTCTGCCCAAGCGAAGGTGTTTCTGCTGGAGGATAAGCTCCGGACCCTGCAGGACGAAGTGAGGTCCCTCGGCCAACGAGTCCTCGTCACTCAGGACCTGTATGCGGTCCCTGGGGTTGATGGTGTCGGCCTTCAAGGCCATACCGTTTGCACAGTTTCACACGCGGTCTCTCCAGGCGGAGATACTGGCCAGATGGGACAGGCTCCCTCAGTCCTTGGACCTGAGGGTGTCTCTGAGTCACCAAACCAGAGTGGATCTTCTGTGGTGGCTCCAGTCCCCGGCCGTAGCGGAGGGGAAATCCTTCCGGCTGTTGCTGTGGACGGTGCTTACCGCGGATACCAGCCTGTCGGGCTGGGGTGGCGTTCTGGGCAACCTGTCTGCCCTTCCCAGGGCACTTGGTCGGTTGATGAATCCTCCCTACCGATAAACATCTTGGAATTGCGAGCGATCAGGCTGTGCCTGCTCCATTGGTCGGATCGTCTTTAGGGCCACCCTGTACGGGTGCAGACGGACAACGCCACTGCGGTGGCTTACATCAATCACCAAGGGGGCACCAGGAGTGCCCGGGAGGCCCAGGAGGTGACCAGTATTCTGTCTCTGGCCGAGACTTGCGTCCCGGCGATTTCAGCAGTTCACATTCCGGGTGTGGAGAACTGGCAGGCTGATTATCTGAGCCGCCAGACCCTGGACCAGGGGGAATGGTTCCTGCACCCGGAGGTGTTTCAGATGCTGTGTGCGACGTGGGGATCCCCGGATGTGGATCTGTTCGCGTCCCAGCCAAACAACAAGGTGGGAAGGTTCGTGGCAAGAACGCGCGATCCTCTGGCAGATGCCTCGGATGCGCTGGTGGTGCCGTGGCACCGGTATCGTCTGATATATGCCTTTCCCCCAATTCAGTTATCCAGGTTCCTGCGCAGGTTGGTCTCAGAACCGAAGTTGGTGATTCTGGTGGCCCCGGACTGGCCACACCGGTCCTGGTATGCAGACATCATTCAACTGGCCGTCGAGCCTCCTTGGCGGTTAACTTTGCGAATCTACTGTCTCAGGGACTGATCTTCCATCCTGCTTTACAGTCGCTGGCTTTAACGGCATGGCTGTTGAAAGCCAGGTCCTGAGAGACAGGGGTCTCATCTGAGTTCATTCCTACTTTGCTCAAGGGTAGGAAAGCCTCGTCCGGTAAGATATATTACCGTACCTGGAAGGCTTATTTTGCCTGGTGTGAATCCAGAGGCTTCCCTCCTCGTTCCTACTCGGTGGCGAGGGTGTTGGCCTTCCTACAAACTGGTGTGGACCAGCGCCTGGCGTTGACCACGATTAAGGGCCAGCTGTCTGCACTGGCTGTCCTTTTCCAGCGCCCCTCTCTTTGATTCGCCCCTTTATTCAAGGTGTGCGTCACTTGGCCCCTCAGAGGGCGCCTCTACCTCCTTGCGACTTGAACTTGGTTCTGTCCGTTTTGCAACGTCCTCCCTTTGAAAACATCAGGGAAATTTCTTTGCCTCTGCTGTCGAAAAAGGTTGCTTTTCTAGTGGCGATCACTTCTGCACGCAGAGTGTTGGAGTTGGCGGCCTTGTCTTGCCGCTCCCCTTACCTGGGGGTTCATAGGGATAAGGTGGTCTTGCGACCCCACCAGTCCTTCCTTCCAAAGGTGGTTTCTGATTTTCACCTTAATGAGGACATTGTTTTGCCTTCGCTTTGTGCGAATCCTAAGGAGTTTGCCTTACATTCCTTGGATGTTGTCAGGGCGATCAGGGTTTACCTGTCGTCCACGGATTCCTTTCGGAAGTCAGATTCTCTTTTTGTCCTTCCTGAGGGACCTCGGAAGGGTATGGCTGTGTCTGCGGCGAACATTTCAAAATGGATCAGACCGACGATTGTACAGGCCTATTCGATTAAGGAAAGGGCATCACCCTTCCCTGTCAAGGCGCACTCTACCAGAGCGGTGAGTGCGTCCTGCGCCTTCCGGCATCAAGCTTCGGTGGCCCAGGTGTGCAAGGCTGCGACTTGGTCGTCGGTGCACACCTTTACGAAATTCTACAAACTTGATGTTCTGGCATCGGCAGATGCCTCCTTTGGCCGCAAAGTTCTGTGTGCGGCAGTGCCTTAAGGGGGCCCTAGTTTTGCAGGTCCCTGGCTGTTTGGGTTCTTTTTCCCCCTTGTTTGTTTGCTTTCCTGGGTTGTTGCTCCAGTTGAGCTTTTCTGTTGCCCAGAGGATACCTTTCTGTTCACGTAAGGTTCCTTTCTCTGACTTGGGTGCTGCGTTGCCTTTGTGACGGTTAAGTTTCCCACCCTTCATGTCTTCACTGCTTTGGGACATTCCATTGGTGAAGACTGAATGAGTGGGCGGCGACTGTCAGAGGACGTAAGAGAAAATTGAATTTTTGTAAAATCTTACCGTAAAATTCCTTTCAGAGTCCTGACAGTCGCCGCCCCCACCCCTCTTTTTGGGGTTCATGGACTTTAACTGCTTGCTACCAAACTGAGTTGGGATGGCTGATAGCGGGGGGATATTGGAACAGCCCCCATAGGTGTCTATGTAAATTACTTTGTTTTTAACAAGTCTTATGCCTAGCTTGCTCCTATGGATAAGAGGTCAATACCCATTGAAGACTGAGTGGGTGACGACTGTCAGAGGACGTAAGAGGAATTTTACGGTAAGATTTTACAATAATTCCATTATATCGGCACACATCTGTGGATTTATTTAAAGGACTTTATATGTTACGGACTGAATTGTCATAGGGTCCTTTCACACGGCCGCTCCGTGTGTCCGCAAATCATCCAATCCGTTTGCGGACATAATGTAAGTGAATGGCACTGTGGGTGTCAGCGGAATACCATCCGCTGACACCAGATTTTCCTCCTGTCAGTTCTGTTCCGTTTTTACGAATGGAACAGAACCCCATTTTTCCTTCCGTGTAAAAAACAGAAAGGAAGGAATCTGATGTCAGCGGTGTCATCCGCTGACATCCGCAGTGCCATATACTTACATTAGGTCCGCATATCATCCGCAAACGGATGGGATGATATGCGGGCACACGGATCGGATGACAAATGTCATCCGCTCCGTGGAAAAAAAAAAAAAAAGTCCCGCAGCGGACCTTTCACACGGAGCGGCCGTGTTAAAGGAGCCATACACACCCTTTTTCACATCAGTATTTTGGATTATTTGTCACTTTAAATCATTATTTGACTATGGTCAGTTAACATGCCTCCGTCATTCGCAGTCTGTCCTGCAAGGAAATGGAGATCCTGCATCTAAGGACTTGTTAAGTTGTAATATATAACCTTTTTGGGTTAAGATATTTTATTATTGTGATTGCCGCTAACCATTCCAGTGAACTACTGGTGTTCTCAAGGAAGAAAGTGCTAAATCTGTGTTAAAGTCTAAACCATTCCCGTAAAGCTCAGCCCAGATTCACGTTAATGCCCTCATGTCCCAGGATTCTGGCTTGTTAGGCCCCGTTCACATTTCACGTTGTGGGAATGCGCCTTCCCACTCATATTTTTGCACGATTCATGCACTTTTGCATATTGCACACAAGGCAGCCCATTCACTTTATTTGGCTTCTGTGTGTGTGTGCTGTGCCAAAGAAGCTATTGTACCAGATTATGGCACTAAGCCAGGCACATTTTTCTGAAAAAAAGATTTGTTTGGGCTGTCATTTTTAGATTAAATGGTGCCTGAACATGCATCATGTTTTGCCATGATTGTAACACTATTTGGAAATGCAGGCAGATTGCACCAATTCTGCGTAAGATTCCAAATGGCTCAGATGTGAGTGGGGCCTAAGTATCCCCTTATTAAGTGTGGTATTAGGATGTTGCATGAACTATTTTAAGGCATGGCCTGTTGATTTCCTGGCATAGTAGTTGGTACCTTTTTAATAAATGGAGAGTGTACCAAAAACTATAGCCATTTGCCCTGCAAGCTCTGACAAAGATTTACTTCAGTATAAAAAAAGTAGAACTGTTAAATATGAAGGCTTGTGTGCTTTTAAATGAGAGAGATGTATATAGTTTTGACAGATGCAGCTCCATATTATTCTTAACCATTGTTATGCTGCCCTCTACAGGAGTAGGACACTAGGCAGAAAAACTTTACCATGCCTATTGGGCAGTCCCTGACGGCATACACCTATTTGCTCTGCTATAGAATTGTTTGTTTCTGCCCAGTTTAGGAGTAGGACCTAGTTCCCGGCTGGGACTTTGGTCTTAGCTTGTTTTTTTTTTTTTTTTTTTTTTTTAAGGGAACCTTTGTTAAAATTTCAACTTTTTTTTTTTTTTGCTAGTTATGTTCCTGAGAGAACTGCAATCAACAGCCTGACTGGGTTTTGGACTTTATATTCTAGATCCTTAAGGTCTCCCAGTCCAGGCAGCATGTGCAGGTTATAGCCCCGTGCTAGGCCTCGCCACAACAGAGCCCCAATGGACAGGGGCTGGCCCGCGAGTTAAACACCTTGCCGGGATGCACACGACCTGGTTCGGCCTGGGGTTCCCCTTGGCTGTCTGCACCCCCACCCCGAGTGGAGAGGTAGTCTGTCCAGAGTGGCGCCCACCTGATTGTCATTGGTATGGTGAGTAGTGTATCCCCCATAGCTCTTGTGGTCTCGGGGTGGATGTGGACCCCCCCCCCCCCCCCCCCCCCCGGATCCCTTCCCATTTCCCCAGTCCCTCGAACAGTCACGGTCTTTTGGCGCCAACCTGACCCCCCCCCCCCCCCTAGGTGTTGTGTAGGAGCTAGCTTTGTCACTTGCTCCAGTAAGGGGGTTGGATGCAGTTGTTGACTGGGCTGTCCGGGTCGCACACGGGTCTTTGAGCAAGTTCCCGGCCCCCTGGGGGATATGACTGAGGCAGGGATGTTCTTTGGGCTCCCTGTGGTGGTTATAGGCTTGGCGGGATGGGGGGGGGAGCGGATGGTTCTTCATCCGTGGGTCTGCGGCTTGCGTGTCTGGCAAAAAATGTAGTCTGCGCCTTTGCGGCTGACCGGGATGAGGTAGCTGACCGGCGGATGCCTCGCATGACCGAATCGGGCCAAAAATTGAGGCCGTGACTGACATAGCTGGCTGTCCGAGTGACTGACCAGGTTGTCTGGGTTCCTAACCGAGCGGACTCTCGACCGGATCGGGCCCCAAATGTAGGTCGCCGCTCTGCAGCCTACTCACGGCTAACTGAACAAGTTGTTACCAGGCTGTTTCAGCTGCTGACCGGGGTGATAGAGCAGCAGATAGGCATCCGCCCCCCCCCCCCCCTCAGGGGAGTGGACATTTGAACTACCGGGCACTCTCCTTGAACCAGGGGGCACAGTGGGGGCATCGTTGTGTAGAGGTACTCTGCCTGCGCGTTTGCGTCCACAACGGCCTCTTCCCCTTTATAGGAGGGCTATGTCATTTATGGTGGGCGACCCTTAGGTCTAATAGTGGTCTTTTTTGTGGCACTTTAGCCGGCGTCTCCTTGCAGGACTGTGGTCGGCAAACTACCCTGTTAATGTTATCAGGGTAAGCTTGGCATATAGCGACTCCACTGGGTCTGCGTCCACGCACTTTGGGTGCTCTGTTGTGACAATTTTTTTTTTTTTCCTGTGCATGCAAGGGTGCTGGTAGATGCACTGATTGTACGGAGCCCTTATTTTTCAGCACACAGACGGCCCCTTCGTGCCTTCGGCATGCAGGAGAAGGCCTTAAGCCATTTAGGTCCTCTTGGGGTTCCAAGAAGACGTCAGGTAAGCCGAGAACAGGCCCCTCCAGATCTGCGGACAAATTTCTGTCTGCATGAAGATATGCCCTCGCCAGTATCTGGGAATTAGGTTTTCTGGGTTTTCCCACCCCTCATGCAAATACTGCTTTGGGACGTCCTAATGGTTAAGAATATGGAGCTGTGTCTGTCAATGAACGATAGAGAACTGGATTTTGACTTGCCGTAAAATCCTTTTCTCTGAAGTTCATTAACAAACGCAGCACCTGCCCCTCTATTTTTGAGTGGGTTGGGGTTTTTACTTCTGACACTGCTTGCAACAAAACTGAATCCTATAGTAGAGTGAGTGGGTGTATGCTTTCAGGGACTGCCCCATAGGCGTTGCAAAGTTTTTTTTTTTTTTTTTTGTCTTTGCTTACTTTTAAATAAGAGACTATTGGAAGGTGGCTCTAGCGGTCCTTTTTATTTGATTGTGATAAGTATTTGGCAAGTGGATTCTGACTGCTCATTCTCCTTCCACCACAGATGATGTGGAGTTTGAGGTGTCATCAGACAGACGTACTGGCAAACCAATCGCTGTCAAACTGGTAAAAATTAAGACTGAAATCTTGCCAGAGGAGAGAATAAACGGACAGGTTTGTGTTTTGATGTCTAATTTTATATGCATGTCTTGTTCCAATGTAAATGAGGTTTGTTTTGGTTCATGGCTACATTTTGAATTTTTCTCAAGCATTCACGTTGGTCCTTTCATCTCATGAACAGCCTCTTACCCAGTGTTGAGGTGCCTTTGTTTAAAATGTATATTACTTTTTTTTAAATTCAGGTAAAATATTACCCCAACATTTCATGATGTACCATGTTTTTAAAGTGTCCTGCTTTGTATTGCTTCATTTGTGTTTAAATCCCTGGTGTTCTTACCAGTCCCTCTGCTTTCCTATTTTAATTTGACCACATTTTGTGGCTGTTTTAGAGCAGCCTGCCTTTCCCCCAGTGATCAGACTTTGCTCCCTGTCAACACCACCCCCACCCCCCGACACCCAGATGGCCATTCATTGGGAAGATCTGTGTGTACTGTATTTTCTCCACACCTCTTAACCTGGCTAAAGAGAATTTCGAACAAAGTCCTAGGAAAATTTGGATGATTCACAGAACATTTGTTTGATGTTCGAAGATTTTCTTTTTATTTGATTTTGGAGTGAATTTAACTTTACCAAAAAGAAAACGGCATACACGGTTAGAAATTAGTTTGAGAAATGCTTCCATCCTGCTCCTTCAAATTTTCACAACACTGGGGCCGACTGTTGGTTTGGCCCACCAGTGATTAGAGCAATGAAACTATTTTTTCTCTTACGTCCTCCGACAGTCGCCGCCTCTTCATATTCGTCACTAATGGGGTTATTGACCTTTGCTCCGTAGGAGTAGCTAGGCAACAGAATATATTAATATCAAAGATTTTAGCATACCTCCCTGCATACCAACTCAGTTTCATATGCCTAGCTCAGGAGTACGCAGGCTGTTACTGTGCTGGGGCTCTTAGTCTCAGCCACTTTTCTCTTTTTTGGTTTTATTTGAAGTTTTTTTCTCTTTCTTTTACTTAGCTGTTTATTTCCAGCGTTAGTTAGCTTCTTCTGATGAAGATGATCGTGCGGAGCTGGGTCTCAGTCTGGCCACCCTGGATCCCAGGGCTCAGGGCCAGGGGCTTCCCAGCCTGCCATCGAGCGTTCAGCTTAGGTTTTGCCCTGGCACATTGAACGACCCATCCCTGTTCGCTGCAGGGATGCTATCGGTGAGGTGGCTACCTCACTGGACGCCATTGCGGTTTCGCACCGCAACTCCACTGCGTCATGCTTGCGACACTCCCTGTCCTCAGTACTACGGTTTGGTCGCTGGAGCAGGCTCCCCACGCCATCCGGACTGGTAAGTGTATCTCTGTGGGGACCTGTCTTTTTTTGGGTGTCAGTCTGGGACTGTGTGACCCTGCATGTCTGTGTGGCTGCTGTGCTCCCTGTCAGCTCCTGTGTGCACTTGCTGCCTGTGTGTGGGCTGTGAGGGGGGGGCTCTCCCGCTCTGCTGGGTGTCATATGAAGCAGTAAGATTTTAGCCATGCTGTGCGGCGATCGCTGCGGCGATCCGCCATTTTTCTGGGGAAGAAAATTATGGTGGCAGGTCCTGTGAGGTACTGCACAACGTTTTTGGCGCCAAACGTCGCCATTTTGAGCGGCGATCGATCCCACATGTCAGCGCCATGTTCTCTTTGCCCAGGGTTTTGTCCTCAGCCGAGAGGCCATGTTTGTGTAGCCTTGCAGAGGCTTCATAGGGGCGGTCAGTCTTGCATCACTTCCTTTTCCTCTGGGACAGCGATTGGTGCAGCAGCCTGTGTGAGCTCTCCAGGTTTTATATCTTTTTCCTGTATTCCTTGCCCAGTTTCTTATCCCTCTGGGGGTCAGTGTGTTGAGTGGGTGCGGTGGGCAGCGCTCGCCGCGATCTTAAAGGGGCAGTATCCTTTATTATTTTTTTGCTGGGGCATGGATTCTCGGGGCATGGATTCTCAGGATTGCAAGTTTCCTCCCACCCTGGTGGGGGGCCAAGGGGCTGCTGCTTCCCCCGAGGGGGCTGATCTGGCCACTGTTGTGGCTAACTTAGCTGCTCAGGTGCAGATGCTGGTGGCTGATCGATCCACTAAACGGCCCAGGGTGTCTTTTTCCTCTGATTCAGAGGGCGATGGGGCTGCTATGGCTGGAGTGCCCTTCTCAGGGTCTCACTCATCCCTAGACCTTGTGGGGTCTGACGGGGAGGCTGAGGTGGAAGGGGTTGATAATTCTCCCCCTGGCTCGTCTGAAGAGCTTGCACTCATGGATGAGTTGGTTGCTTCTATCAAGCACACGCTGCATTTGCAGGATGAAACATGTCCTCCTGCTTTGATGTCCTCTTATGGGACGCAGAGGAAACGCAAAACATTGCAGGTTTTTCCTTGCTCTACGGAATTTCAGCGCGCGGTGGATGAGCAATGGCGCAATTTAAAAAAGCCTTTTGCTGTGCCGAGTAGGTTCAAGCTGCGTTATCCCTTTACACCGGCTACTGATGAGCGTTGGTGTGTACCGCCTCAGGTGGATCACGCGGTGGCGATTTTGAATAAGTCAACTGCGATCCCTGCTGAGGATACCCGGTGTTCCGGGACCCGACGGACAGGAGATTGGAATAGGCGCACTCTGGTGGCTGACTCTGCCCCGCCGACAACTTTGGCTAGGGTGGATCAGATTCATCAGGGTGTCATGTATTTGTGTGATGCGGACTTGGATTTAGTCCCTTTGGCGGCGCGCCTTTCTAGTGTGGCGGTCTTGAACCGTCGCCTGATATGGTTGAAATGTTGGTCGGTTGACCAATCTTCTCGCAAGACTCTGGCAAATTTGCCCTACGCGGGATCTCGCCTTTTTGGCGAATCTTTGGATACTCTGATAAAGGGTATTCCTGGGGGTAAGAGCACTCTCTTGCCCCAATCTCACAAGAATAAGTTTGTTCGCGGTAAGAAGAATGCTTCGTTTTAGGCCCTCTCAGGGGTCCTTTCGTGCCTTTCGGTCGCACTATAAGGGCAAGCCCTTCAAAGGCCAAGGCTCCCAGAAGAAGCCGTGGGCGGGTAAGCAGAAGTCCGGCCAGTCCGGATCCGCTTCCCATAACAATGCGGCCTGAAGGGGCGCCCTCACCCGTTTCTGGGGTGGGGGGACGTTTGCTCTGTTTTCTTCAACCCTGGCTGGACCGTATTCGGGACAGGTGGGTTCAGGAAATCATTCGATCTGGATACAAGATCGAGTTTCTCGGCCGGCGGGCAGATTTTTCCCCTCAAACCTTCAGCTGACTCCGGAGCGCTTGCAGGATCTGCACCTGGCGGTGCGGGACCTGCGGGCCCAGGGAGTGGTGCTTCCGGTGCCTCATCGGGACAGATTTCGGGGGTTCTATTCCAATCTGTTCACTGTGCCCAGAAAGGAGGGCAAAGTACGTCCGATTCTGGACTTAAAAGCTCTGAACCGCTTTGTGCGGTTTCGCATGGAATCCCTGCGCTCGGTGGTGGCTGCCCTGGTTCCGGGGGAATTCATGGCCTCCATCGACTGCGTACCTACACATCCCCATTTTCGAGGGTCACCAGAGGTACCTTCGATTTGCCATTGCGGAGGATCATTATCAATTCGTGGCGTTGCCCTTCGGTCTCGCTTCGGCTCCGCGGGTTTTCACCAAGTTGCTTGTGCCGGTTCTGGCTTTACTGAGCCCAGGGCATTTCTGTCCTGGGGTATCTGGACGATATCCTGATTCGGTCCGCGACCAGTCAGGGTCTGGTGAACGACCTGTCCGTCACGATGCAGACTCTGCAGGAATTCGGCTGGACGATAAATTTTCCAAAATCGACGTTGTCCGTCGGTTCATCTTCCCTACCTTGGGATGATTCTGGACTCTGTTCAGGCGAAGGTCTTCCTGCCGGAAGAAAGACAAGCTTCGGACACTTCAGTGCGAAGTCAGGTCCCTCAGGGACAATCAGTGCTCGTCCCTCCGGACGTGTATGAGGTGTCTGGGATTGATGGTTTCGGCCTTTCTGGTGATTCCCTTCGCCCAGTTTCACACACGGGAGCTTCAGGCAGAGGTCCTGGCCAAGTGGGACGGGCGTCCGCAATCTCTGGATCTGCGGCTGTCGTTAAGCCATCTCACCCGAAGGGGTCTTTTGTGGTGGCTCCAGTCCCCGGCGGTGTCAGGGGGCAAGTCCTTTCGTCCCTTGTCGTGGACGGTGATCACCACGGATGCCAGCCTGTCGGGCTGGGGTGGTGTTCTGGGCGTTTTGTCTGCCCAGGGAACTTGGTGGGAGGAGGAATCCTCCCTTCTGATCAACATTCTGGAATTGCGAGCGATAAATCTGTCTTCTGCGTTGGACGGACAGGCTTCAGGGCCATCCAGTTCTGGTGCAGACGGACAATGCCACAACGGTGGCCTACATCAACCACCAAGGGGGCACCAGGAGTGCCCGGGCGGCTCGGGAAGTAGCCGAAATTCTATCTTGGGCCGAGACGCACGTCCCGGCGATCTCTGCAGTTCACATTCCGGGGGTGGAAAACTGGCAGGCGGATTTTCTGAGCCGCCAGACCCTGGACCAGGGGGAATGGTCCCTTCACCCGGATGTCTTCCAGATGTTGTGTGCGAAGTGGGGGTCCCCAGATGTGGACCTGTTCGCGTCTCGTCTAAACCACAAGGTGGAAAGGTTCGTGGCAAGGACGCGCGATCCTCGGGCAGATGCCTCGGACGTTAGTTACGCCCTGGCATCAGTATCGCCTGATGTACGCCTTTCCACCGATTCAGCTGCTGTCCAGGTTCCTTCGCAGGTTGGCCTCGGAACCGAAAACGGGGATTCTGGTGGCACCGGACTGGCCTCGCCGGTCTTGGTACACAGACCTCGTGCATCTGGCGGTCGACGCTCCGTGGCGTCTGCCTCTTCGAGCAGACCTTCTGTCGAAACGACCGATATTTCATCCTGCTTTACAGTCGCTGGCTTTAACGGCCTGGCTGTTGAAAGCCAGGTCCTGAAGGATAGGGGTCTCTCCCCTGAGGTCATTCCCACTTTGATCAAGGCCAGGAAGGCCTCTTCAGGGAAGATTTACTACCGTACTTGGAAGGCGTATTTTGCCTGGTGTGAGTCTAGGGGGTTTTCCCCTCGCTCATACTCGGTGTCGAGAGTGTTGGCTTTCCTTCAAACGGGCGTGGACCAGCGTTTGGCCACGATTAAGGGTCAGATTTCTGTGCTGGCCGTTCTTTTTCCAACGCCCTGTGGCGTCTAACTCTTTGGTTAGCACCTTTGTTCAAGGGGTGCGACATTTGGTCCCTCCTAGGAGGGAGCCTTTGCCTCCATGGGATTTGAACCTTGTTCTGTCCGTGTTGCAACATGCTCCTTTTGAAAATATCAGGGAGATCTCGTTGTGTTTGTTGTCCAAGAAGGTTGCCTACTTAGTAGCGATCACTTCGGGTCGCAGGGTGTCGGAGCTGGCGGCCTTGTCCTGCAAGTCTCCGTATTTGGTGATTCACTTGGATAAGGTGGTCTTGCGACCCAACCCATCTTTTCTTCCGAAGAGAATCTCTGAATTTCACCTCAATGAGGACATTGTCTTGCCTTCGCTTTGCGCGAAGCCTAAGCATCCGAAGGAGGTGGCTTTACATTCCTTGGATGTTAGGGCAATCAGGGTTTACCTGTCATCGACTAAATCCTTTCGCAAGTCGGATTCTCTTTGTCCTTCCTGAGGGACCTCGGAAGGGCATGGCAGCGTCGGCTTCTACCATCGCCAAATGGATCAGACAGACCATTGAGCAGGCCTATGCTTTGAGGGGGAAGGTTCCTCCCGTACCTGTGAAGGCACACTCTACCAGATCTCTGAGTACGTCTTGGGCCTGTCATCATCGGGCTTGGTCGTCCGTTCACACCTTCTCAAAGTTTTACAGAGTGGATGTTCAGGCATCGGCAGATACTTCTCTTGGCCGTAAAGTCCTTAGTGCGGCGGTGCCTTAGGTCCCTTGTTTTGGGCCCTTGGCTGTTGGGGTGTTTTTACCCCTGGGTTACTTGTTTTTTCCTGGGTTGTTGCTCCTGTTGAGCACGTTTTCCTGTTGCCCAGTTGGTTCTCTTACTTTGGTAAGGTTCCTTTCTCTGATGTGGGTATTGCATTGCTTTAGGCGCGGCTGCTGTTTTCCCACCCCTCATGTCTACACTGCTTTGGGACGTCCCCATTAGTGACGAATATGAAGAGGCGGCGACTGTCGGAGGACTTAAGAGAAAACTGAATTTTTGTAAAATCTTACCTGTAAAATTCCTTTCTCTGAGTCCTCCGACAGTCGCCGCCCCCGCCCCTCTTTTGGGGTTTGTTTATGTACTCTACTGCTATTCTACTGAAACTGAGTTGGTATGCAGGAAGCAGGGAGGTATTGACTGAGGGGACCACCCCCTGGGGGTGGGATATGCTAAAAGCTTTGATATTAATATATTCTGTTGCCTAGCTACTCCTACAGAGCAAAGGTCAATAACCCCATTAGTGACTAATATGAAGAGGCGGCGACTGTCGGAGGACTCAGAGAAAGGAATTTTACAGGTAAGATTTTACAAAAATTCAGTTTCCCCCCCCCCCCCCCCCTGAACTTTCCTTTAAAAATTCTACCAATCTTAGGGCACCTTTAGACCCTTATGCAGCTGAGAACAGATCTAGTGTGATCCCGTATAAAGGGGAGAAAAAAAAATATATTTTCAAATACACCGTTTTTTGCCTTTTCATTTCAGTTTTAAATTGAATAGGTTGTTTTACAGGGTGAAGGTCGTAGACCATGGCAAAAATGTCTTCCTAAGGATAGTAGTGCAAGTGCATACTTTGTATTTCCTGTTTACTTCACTGTACAGTTAGCTGGTGGAGAACCGGAATTCCCTAACTGTTCTGAACTGTGCTTTAGCTTTTGGCATAGGTGACAGATCTTTAGACAGGTAACAGTTTGCCATGTTCCACCTACTTTTGTCCAGATTGTGCTGTACTATTCTTGCATCACGGTGGATTGCATCATTTTAATTTGAATGAAATGGCAGATGTATCCCTGTACATGAGAAATGTTTTAAGTTGCTAACTCCTATAATTTACTACCTTCATAATTCAGTGTTTGTGTTCATGTACAGTGCAGTCTGCTTAGTATTGGCCTACTTTTGTTCCCAGGTTGTTTGCGCTGTGCCTCAGAATTTGGAGAGCAAGTCTCCAGCTGCTCCGGGTCAGAGTCCCTCAGGGAGTGTGTGTTACGAACGCAATGGGGTAATTAAGAATTACTTTTTTACCAGTAAAATTTGTAATTCTCTTGGCCTATTTTGTGATTCTCACACACACCTGCCCCTCTGCTTAGCCAGCAGGGTGACACCATTGTTTACTACAGTAGCTTCTGTGTTGCATGCCTACTCACTGGGCTAAGACATTTTGGGTTGGCTGGGACTGAGGGCTACATGTGCTCTTAACTTTTATGCTACCTAGATATCATGTTTGACAGCATTATGCCTAATTTTAATCAATGCTGATCTTTATGCTCCCCCCCCCTTTTTTTTTTTTTTCTTATTTCTACGGTATTATAGAAAGTTTAACTTCAGTTGTCCCATGTAATGTCGTGTGTGGTGTTTTTTTTTTTTTTTTTGCTGGGCTAAAGGATGGGTTTTTAGATTTTCCTGGAGTTTTGCATTAAATCCCCACTATCACTTGTGTGCTAAACTGCATGGCTTACATGATGGGGCTGGAACAATTTGGACCATGGTAGTCATCAAGTTGGTGGGTAATGCCGCCTTAAGGTGTTCTTAGTGCCCATAGTTTTTCAGATGTTGCAATTTATTGTAGACTGTTTCCATTTATGAAAGGCTTTAACTTGATTTTATTTTGTCCTAACAGGAGGTGTTTTATTTAACCTACACCCCAGACGATGTCGATGGAAATGTTCAGCTTGAAACTGGAGATAAAATTAATTTTATAATTGATACAAATAAGCAGTAAGTTGTAACTTTATCTCCATGCTGTTGTGTTTTGAAATCTTGATGCTTTGGAGCAGAGTATTACCACAACATGTTTACACTTTCCTAAACTATTAATGGCAATTGGTGCTGCATATCAGGAAAGGCGGGCCTAATTTTGCAGCCTGGATGTAAACCTCTGGTACTATAGCATTCCCATGTTGATGCCTCTTTAGCAGGCCTTTTTCCTGTATACAGAAAAGTACTGGGAAAGTCTTTTTAATGTAGGATATGCCAAGTCAATATTGTACTTCCCATAATTTAAGGGAATATTAACAGCAGAGATGCAAAAAATCCTTACCTTTTTTAAAAAAAAAAAAAAAAAAAAAAAAATGCTTCTGCAGTCCAACTTTACATTACATTATGTTCACACAGATTATAATCTAGCTACCAGCATCCATTTTTATAAACAGCAAGTAGTGAAAATTGACTTATTGAAAACCTTCCCCATGTAACTTTGTAGGTTGGCGTTCTCTGCATGGGGTGCTCTACTAATGATCGGGAGCCAATTTGTGTGGTTCTGTCTGTGTTCACTTTTTTTTTTTTTTTTTTTTTTTTACAAACGAACCTTTCAGTTTTCACAACCCACATCTGACTAAAGATGGTGGTCCACCTTTTTGTTTAATGCTGTAATAGTAAAAGGTGTATTCCTTTTTTTTTCTTCAAGAGCAGCTCCAGTCTGGGGGAAAAATGTCAGCAGCTACTAATACAGTAGATGCTGATGTTTAACATAAGGACACTTGTCCAGTGATACTGTGATGTTGGCACCCCAAGTCGATTTATCAATCTGCTTCAGCTGCAGGCACCCGCATTGTAAGTAACCGAAACTGGCTGTGAAGCCTTCACAGCCAGTTTCCTACTGCGCATGCGCGAGTCGGGCTGCGCTTAATGAATATTTCAGCTGTCTTCTGGGGTCTGTGTGGGCCCCAGAGGGGAGGAAGGAGGTACCGGAAATGTTGAAGATCAGATATTAACCAGAAGTGGGAGCAGGTGCCTGTTGAAACCAGGTACCTGCTCCCCCCCCCCCCCCCAAAAGTGGCTGCCAAATGTGGCAGTGGGGTGGGGTTGCAAACACGCCAAGCCTCCTCCTTTTTGGTGGAACTCAGCTATAAGGTTTAGTTGTCAATTTAAAGGACCTATTAACACAACTTCGTTTTAGTCTTGGCATCTAGTCTTCCAAAACTTCTAGTTTATAAAAGTTTTTTTTTTTTTTTTAACATATTGCATCTGCTAATTGATGTAAAGAGACAAAAAAAGTTGCATACAGATCAAATTGTGTGGCTAAAAGGGCATACTAACAATGTGCTGCAGTAAATATTGCAGTCTCCTAATAAGGAACCACACTACCTTTTTTTTGTAATCTTGAGTTCTTACTGTATTTTCAGTGCAAAACATATGGGTGTTTTTTTTTTTTTTTTTTGTGGGTCCCCCTTCCGTCTCCTGTTTAAAGCGCTTAACTGCTTTTTTTTTTTTTTCTTTGCTTTTTTTCTGCTATAATGTTTTAAAGTGGTTGTAAACTTTGTTAAACCAATTGTACCTACAGGTACACCTATAATAAGGCTTACCTGTGGGTACTGTGAAGATCTCCTAAACTTGCAGAGTTTAGGAGACATTCAGAGTGCATGCAGCTTATGACCATCGGTGCATGCGCTCTGAGGGTCCGGCGTACTCTGCCCGACCTTCAGTGCCTGTGCTGCAAAAGGCGGCTCCGACCATTCACAGCGCCAGAACCCAGAAGAAACACCGGGGAAGATATCCGCCCTCAGTGGTGAGGGGGTGCTGCTGGAAGAGCTTTGTTCGAAGGTAAGTATTTCATAATACTTGCTCATTATGCCTTTTTGTCTTGCAAATCTTTATTTTTTATAGTCGGTCATACAAACTAGGGATGCACCGAATGTTCGGCAACCGAACATTATTCGGCCGAAAATAGCAAAAAAAGCACTTTCGGTGTTCTGCCGAATAAGTGAAAAGGCCGAATAAATTTGTGCCGAACAATGTCCCGACCGGCGACCCGCCATCCCCGAGCATCACTGTAAACATAGCCGGAGGCACTACAGCGGCGGTCACTAAATGGTGGCTCGCGCGATGCTTCCGCCCAGACCGCGAGCCCGCTACCTAGGAGTCCTTCAGTCCCCTTCCTCACTGCGGCTCCCTGCTCACACGCCGCCGGTGTCCTGTCGCGAGTAGGGGGTGTGACGTCACGTGCGCGTCCCGCCCCCTGCTCCTGACTGCGGCTCCTTCACACTCGGTCCAGCGAGCTAGGACGTGACACTATGTGCCCGCCCCCCTGTTCGCGGCTTTTGGCTCCGACCTGGCTGCAGTTCAGGTATGTGGAGCACATTTGGGGGAGAATACGGTAGCTGCACAAGCATTAGTGTGCAGACTGGCATATTTTGCCATATGTTGCCATGCTCATTAGAGTGCCCTATAAAGTGCCCCTTAAAAAAAAAAAAAAAAATGTGCCCAACAGAGTGCTCCCTTGACATAAAATGTGGCCATCAGCGTGCCCCTTATTTTATGCTAAGGGACATGCTGATGAGCCTATTTTATGTTAAGGGGCACGCTAATGGGCATATTTTATGTTAAGAGCAACGCTGATTTAAATGTTTTTTGCCCATCAGCGTGCCCCCTAACATAAAATGTGCCCATCAGCGTGCCCCCTAACATAAAATGTGCCCATCAGAGTGCCCCCTAACATAAAATGTGCCCATCAGCGTGCCCCTTATTTTATGTTAAGGGTCACACTGATGGGAAAATTTTATGCTAAGGGTCACGCTGATGGGAAAATTTTATGTTAAGGGGCACTCAAATGGGCATATTTTGTTAAGAGCAACGCTGATGGACACATTTTTGTTTTGCCCATCTTTCTGAGTCATAGCTCAGACTTCAGATTCGGACCTCGGCCCAAAGAAAATTTTAGCGACCGGACCTCCTTGAATTTTAATTCATTACCCCTGCACTACAGGAAGCAGAGCGGATGCTTCCTGTATAGCCGCTTAGCGCCGGGGTCGGTCACAGGCGGAGTGATACCAAATGTACTCCGCCTCCGCCTGTGACAGGGCACAGGAGCCATACAGCAAACATCAACTATGCAGATGGGAGGGAGGCAAGGAGAGACATGAGGACAGACACGTGAGGAAAAGAGACACACAAGAGGACAAGAGAGAGTGAGTGGGAGGACGAGAGAGTGAGTGGGAGGACGAGAGAGTGAGTGGGAGGACGAGAGAGTGAGTGGGAGGACGAGAGAGTGAGTGGGAGGACGAGAGAGTGAGTGGGAGGACGAGAGAGTGAGTGGGAGGACGAGAGAGTGAGTGGGAGGACGAGAGAGTGAGTGGGAGGACGAGAGAGTGAGTGGGAGGACGAGAGAGTGAGTGGGAGGACGAGAGAGTGAGTGGGAGGACGAGAGAGTGAGTGGGAGGACGAGAGAGTGAGTGGGAGGACGAGAGAGTGAGTGGGAGGACGAGAGAGTGAGTGGGAGGACGAGAGAGTGAGTGGGAGGACGAGAGAGTGAGTGGGAGGACGAGAGAGTGAGTGGGAGGACGAGAGAGTGAGTGGGAGGACGAGAGAGTGAGTGGGAGGACGAGAGAGTGAGTGGGAGGACGAGAGAGTGAGTGGGAGGACGAGAGAGTGAGTGGGAGGACGAGAGAGTGAGTGGGAGGACGAGAGAGTGAGTGGGAGGACGAGAGAGTGAGTGGGAGGACGAGAGAGTGAGTGGGAGGACGAGAGAGTGAGTGGGAGGACGAGAGAGTGAGTGGGAGGACGAGAGAGTGAGTGGGAGGACGAGAGAGTGAGTGGGAGGACGAGAGAGTGAGTGGGAGGACGAGAGAGTGAGTGGGAGGACGAGAGAGTGAGTGGGAGGACGAGAGAGTGAGTGGGAGGACGAGAGAGTGAGTGGGAGGACGAGAGAGTGAGTGGGAGGACGAGAGAGTGAGTGGGAGGACGAGAGAGTGAGTGGGAGGACGAGAGAGTGAGTGGGAGTGGGAGGACGAGAGAGGTATATACGGTATACACGAACACACACTTTTTTTATTTTTGAGGTTGGGTGTGGTAATCTTGGGTGAGTTTCCCACACTTTATTTTCCAGGACTTGACCCCTGGACGCAATCAAATAACCCGCGTAGAGAGAGAGGCGCGCGCTTTATGCAGCAAACCTGTCAGCAGTGTGGAAGCACTTTAAAGTGTCAGAGAGAGGCAAAAACGGCCGATTGCAGACATTGTTCTGCTGAATTGTCCAGAGGGGGTGCATCTGCAAAAACGTACAGCACTTCAAGTTTAATTTATCACTTAAAATCAAGACACCCCGAACATCATGCAGAGTACGAGAAAGACACGGCGGCGGCTACGGCAACAGCAGCAGCGAAAAGAAAATGAGCTCCCAGTCCTAGGACACCCACTCCATCTGTGGCTGACTTCTTAGAAAAGGCAAAAAAGTTTGCCAATGACAGTGCCAAAGCTAAAGGTATTACTACAAGGATAATGGAAGTCATCGCATTGGATGATCAACCATTCTCTGTTGTAGAGGATGTTGGATTTCGCAGGCTTATAGACCATATTGAGCCCCGTTACACCATCCCTAGTAGACGGCATTTCTCAGACGTGTGCTTACCTGAGATGTATAACGTCATTTCAACTAACGTCCATGAGCTTTTGGCCACAGATATTGCAGCCCTCAGCTTCACGACTGATATTTGGAGCTCGGATGTGAGCCCCACTAGTATGCTGAGTTTAACTGTGCAGTGGATCGACAGATTTCAAGCTACAAAAGATTGTGCTTCACTCGCAAGAGTTTAGAGGGTCCCATACAGCTGTAGCCATATCCGAGGCGTTCGCCAACATGTTTGACACTTGGCGTATCGACCGATCTAAAGTGCATGCGGTAGTCAGTGACAACGCAAGAAATATGGCTAAAGCCATGGAAGATAGCAATCTGAAAGGCATACGGTGTATGGCACACACAATTCAACTGGCGGTCAACGAGGGATTGTTGAGTCAGCGCAGTGTAGCAGATGTGATAGCGATAGGCAGGAATATTGTTGGCCATTTTAAACATTCACCGCTTGCCTATGCGCGCCTACAATCTATCCAAGAACAGTTCGGAATGCCACAAAAACGTTTCCAACAAGATGTGAGCACAAGGTGGAACAGTACATATTATATGCTGGAAAGCCTTTTTGCGCAAAAGCGAGTCTTGGCTACATACATAGATCATGACCTGCCCGCGACATTCACCGCACACCAGTGGGTGTTAATCGAGAACGTTCTCTCTCTTCTCGTCCCCTTTGAGCAGATAACAAGAGATAAGCTCATCTGATGCATCTGTGGCAGACGTCATACCCTTACTTGCAGCATTAAAGCGTCTTTTAAACAAAGAGGCTGAAACAGACCACGGAGTGAAAACAACTAAAAGTGCGCTCTTGGAAGCTGTCAGCACACGATTTAGTCAGGCGGACTCAGAACTCCTGTACTGCATCGCGACTGTGCTTGATCCACGATATAAAGATCATTACTTGGATGTGGGAAAAAAGATGCGCACACGAGAAATGATCCAGGCCGAGTTGGATTTGGGAAAGCCGCTAGGTGATGGAGACGGTCAGGTGATGCACAGCGCAGGAGATGAAAACAGCGCAGAGAGTAAACGGGCTCGTACTACAGATGAGCCGCGCACACTCGCTGTCTGTCATGTTCGATGAGATCCTCCAAGAGAATAACCCATTTGCAAGACAGAGGACAAGCTCGACCGCTCAACAGTTAGATGGGTATCTCTCAGAAGTCCCCATCCCCAGGAGCAATAACCCTCTCGAATTTTGGCGGACCAATCAAGGCCGCTTTCCCGACTTGGCGCAGATGGCACGCAGGTAGGCTACTTGTATGGGAGACATTGTTCGTTTTGAAATGAGCAACTGTCAGAAAACTGCAATAAAATTTTCAACTATTCTGATTTCTGCAGGTACTTGTCTGCTCCATGCACAAGCACAGACAGTGAGAGACTGTTTAGTGCTGCATTTCATGTCATCGATGAGAAGAGGAACCGACTTTCATGTGAGAAAGCAGAGAAACTACTTTTCATAAAGAAGAACCTGACACTTTTCCTGAAGAAGTAGGCTTATGTCTAGGACAGTTATTCATTGGTTTTGGGTTCATCCACAGTTTTTGCACTATTCAATGCACATTTGTTGTTGTAGACATACAGAGTTACATTCTTTCAGCAGTCAGTTATAGGCCTAACGTAGGCTATTCAAGAAAAGGGCTTCAAAGATGGCAGAATTTTTTTTTTTTTTTTTTACTAATTTTTTAAGTTATATTGTGCTTTAATATTTGCTGGAATGTTCAAAAATGTTCAGTGTTAAATAAATATTTTGAAATTGTATTTTTGTTATTTGATTTATTTATCTGAAAAGTAACACAAAATAGTAAAAAGCAAATTTTTACCATTTAATTATTGTAATGGTGAAAAAATGGCAAAATAAATGGAAAAAATGCGAAACACCGCGTTCGGTATTCGGCCTTCGGCCAAGCATTTCATTATTATTCGGCTTCGGCCAAGAATTTCATTTCGGTGCATCCCTAATACAAACTTTGTAATGTGCCTTGAAGATGGAAAAGCTGCTTTATATCCCACTTGTGTTTTATCTTTTTGAGTTTAAAGTGGAAGAAAGGCTTGACTCTAACTGCTATTAATGTTCCTTCCCCTTCCCTCTATGTATCCTACCTAACCTATAAGAAAAAAGTGCATTAAAAAAGGGGTAAGTACACAAACGGGTTATGCAGCTGGATAGGTAGGAGGACCATTAAGAATAGTTGGACAAAGGCTTTTCTTCCTCTTCATAGACAAGTATATATCTCCAAATTTGTGAATTTAAATTTTTTCTTTTTTATAGCACTGGTGCAGTAAGCGCTCGAAACATTATGCTGCTTATGAAAAGGAAACAAATGCGTTGCCAGGGTGTGGTTTGTGCCATGAAGGTAAATCAAGTTGATAGGCAATAAACTTATTAAAATGCATGTTTATAGTAAAGTCTTGCACCCTTCCTAGGCTGTGGAGTAAAAACAAAAACTGTTACAACCTGGGACCGCTTCAACACACAACTGCTTTGGGGACTTGGAGGTTTGTATTCAACATAGGAAAAGATTTTGGCTTTTTATTGAACAGTGGTTCTTGCTACTAGCAGTTCCGGTTTTAAAGGACAAATTGACCTCTTCAGAACATGTTACAATTGTATTTAGGGTGGAACATGTGACATGTTCCAGCTAGGGTTGCTATCTCATCCCCTTAATCCCGGACACATTAATTACACAGGTTCTGAGGCTGATATAATGCACATAAGGCACCATTAATTACCACCTTAATCAGCCACAGAACCTGCGTAATATGGCCTGGATTAAAGGATGAGGTGGCAACCCTAGTTCCAGCTCCTGTAGCCTCTTTCCATCCCCCTGCCCCAAGTGTGACAGCAGGTAAGGGATCTTCTCCCTGCACCCGCTATCATAATTCAGAAACTGCACAGCTGTACGAGATTCCGCCCACATGGCCTTGTCATTCATTCTGTTTCCTGTGAATGGATGGACTACAACTACTGTCAGCCCTGATGGCTTGTAGTTCTGAATGGACTCTGGGGGCGCTAAAGAACATGCTCGTAGTTCATTCACAAGCCCTGCAGTTTGAAAACAAGCATGTATTGGAGGTATGGGCTGAAAGCTGCAGGGCTTGTCTGCAGAAGCCTGACATTGTACTCCTAATCCCCTTGATCATGATTGCAATGTTTTCCAGGCTCCTGCAGGAAAACAAATGTTCGTTCTTTTTTTCTTTCTGCAGAAATATGTACTTTTATTTTTCTTAAAAGGTGAACCTATCCATTTTTAATATCTTCGCCACACCTTTATTTATATGGTGGATGTTGTAATGGTCATGCGTACTGGGCTCAAGAATAGCTGTGGATGGAGCAGCCATTTCGTTCCTGTTCAGCCATTGCATCTTATGTCCTTTTTTCTTCTATGTTTTAAAACTATATATCCAACAGCTTGGATTCCTCCTCCCCACAACATGGCTATAGTTCAAAGGGACCTTGAGCTATAGTTCAAAGGGGCCTTGAGTACACAAGGGTTTTTTTTGGCTTCCAACTAACTTCTCTCCACCTCTGCAGAGCTGTAAACAGCTAGTTGAGTTCTGGCAGGATGTCTGTTAATTTCTGCTGACCAGACTGATTGTAAAACTATGGCCAAATCAATTAGGACTACATGGCATGCTATAAAATGTCTACCCCCAGAACTAATGGGGATCGTAAAAAGCAGTCAAGCTTTGTGACCTCTGCCTAATTCACAAATCAAATCCACACACTATTCATAAAATCAAACCGGACCAAGACATAGTGTCAAGTATGTATTTGAATAGGGAATATCCTACCGAACAAATTGAGGTCATACATTACAAAGCTAGCACATACAGAAGGGTGATAGCAGTCGGGTACCTCCTGGGTAATAGGCTTATCTGCGATACCCTATGTTTAGTATCCATGGACACGAAATTCAGTGCTGAACAATATCAGTTTCAGGAATGCAACTGTTGCATATTGAAATATATTAATAAAACTGTGAGGGAGGGCCATGAAGCTGTCATAAACAGTGACCTCCCATGGCCACGTGTTTAATTGGTCAGATGGCCTCTGCCAACACCCCCTTTGGTCCTAGAGAAAAGGTGCATGCCAAGACAATTCTCATGCACAATCAACAAGTTTAAGAACCAGTAACATCTTGCTCTTTTACTGAACTTTCTTGCCTCTTTATTGGTTGTAACAGTTTTTTTTTCTGTAAATACTTTATTTGGAGTAAATATTTTTTATTTGCACCAATTTGACCTTTTCATTATTAAAACTTATACTGAAAAGTGTTACCTTGTCTTTAACTGTGCTATGCAAGCTAAAAAGGACCCCCCTCTTAAAGAGTTACTGAACAGTATAAATTCTCTAAATTTACCTTTTTGTGGTGACAGTGTGTGTACTAGGCGTTCATTCTAAAATCCTAATTCGTATTGCTAAGATTAAATTACCACCCTCTTTTGACAGAAGGAAATTGTAAGGGTTAATTGCTTAATTTAACCCAGTGACCATTCCTCTCAGGCTGCTGTCTAGATTGGGTCCTGCAAGCTGGAAAATCTTTGTGCAGGGTACAGCTGAGAGCAGCATTGCTACGCAAGTGACAGCACGGCATGCATTTGGCCTGTCCTTTGTCACGAGTTGGTATGGAGGGCAGAGATCTGAGATCCATGGTCGTCTCAAATATAATAAACCTGACTTCCTGCAAATTTTGTTTGCCGGTTAAGTTGTAAGATTTTAAATTCTGCAGAAGCCTGGGTTGAAACCATGTTCGGTTTCTCTGTATGGACCCAAGCTCCCACATATTTAGCTCAGTGTGGATGCCTTCCTGTAGCAGTGCTGGAAGTGCACTCCTGGCCTTGTGCAGTGGCATCTTATGTTTCTACTACATACATGTTCCAGGTTTGTATTTATTTTTATTTTTTTTTAATTCACCTTCCCTCTTATCCAAATTAAAAAAAAAAAAAAAAAAAAAAAAAAAAAAGACTGCCCAAAATAACCCCACAAGCTGAGCTTTCCTAGAAAGGCTAGCTTTGTAAGCAAACACCCAAAATGTTCATGGGCTTTTTATTTTTTTTTTCCCTGCTGAACTGCTTCAGTACCCATACAGGTCTGAGAATGCAAAATAAGTAGGTCAAATGCAGTAAAAGCAAATCGTCACTGAAGCATGTCGGCACAGGCCCGAATGCTGACCCCAAATGCTCATACCATTATAAACCAAGGTAGGTCTTTCAGCTCCTGTCCTTGATTCCCAGCAAAAATGTTAGGGTATGCTCACATTGCGTTAACCAGTTTGTGTGCCTTCACTGTGGGGGGAGATTAGGTCAAGTAGGGATTAGGCCTATCTAATGTAGCCTAGAAACCAAGTAACCCAAGCATTGTATGATGGGGAAAAAGGCTCTGGCATAAGGAGGTGAAAAGAAAAATGACAACCTGTTTTTTCAGTATTTACCCCGGTCTGTTCTGATTTTAATGGAAGAGATCTATATGCACATACCCTTGCTGTTGTGCTATAAAATAGTCCAGCTGCTACAATTTTTTTTTTTTTTTTTCCCCTAGGAAGCCTTTGGTTTTATTGAAAGAGGGGATGTTGTAAAGGAGATATTCTTTCACTACAGTGAATTTAAAGGAGACCTTGAAGCCTTGCAACCAGGCGATGATGTGGAGTTCACCATCAGAGATCGAAATGTAAGCATACCTTCTTATTATTTTACCATCTCTTGTGCTATTTGGACTTTGCTGATTTCTATTTTTTTTTTTTTCTCTGTAGGGTAAAGAAGTAGCAACTGATGTAAGGCTTCTAGCTCAAGGAACTGTTATATTTGAAGATATTAGCATTGAACATTTTGAAGGAACAGTTACCAAAGTTATTCCTAAAGTACCCAACAAAAATCAGGTAACGCATATTAAGAAATATCTAAGATCTATTCACTACTCCGTAGTGGTGTACTGAAGACAAATTTACTCTGAATTTAGCAAATTTACTATGTTTTTAGTCTGTGTATGTTTACATACAAACACTGAAACCTCTCACAGAAATAGAACACACACTCTTAAACTGTGCCTTCTAGTCCCTCTGCCCTTTGTAAATTTTTCTTATTTTAGATTTTAGTGTAACTGCATGTTGACTTTAAACTTCCATCCCCATGTTCACTGTACTGCCAGACAGCAAGTGGATGATGAATTTAGTCTATCACCTGTTCCCTTCCTACTGAGTACAATTTATTTTTACACCCCTGCCTCCTTCTTGCCAGGTAAATATGTAACTACTCAAGGGTTGCAGTGAATTTTATCTTTTTTTTTTTTTTTTTAATCTTGTCTCCAACAGAATGATCCCCTACCAGGACGTATAAAGGTTGATTTTGTTATTCCTAAAGAGCTTCCTTTTGGTGATAAAGATACTAAGTCTAAGGTGACCCTTTTAGAAGGCGATCACGTGCGGTTCAATATTTCAACCGACCGAAGGGATAAACTTGAGCGTGCCACAAACATTGAAGTTCTTTCTGATACCTTCCAGTTTACAAATGAGTCCAGAGAAATGGTTAGTTTTATCTGTTGGCATTTTCTGTTTTTACGCACAAGAAATTTCAAGAAAAAATCAGTGTCCAGCCTTTTGATGCTTTTTCTTGTTAAAAACGTGTTTTTGTTCCTAGATATTATACACTGAGAAGCAATTTCTGTAATCTATTAAATGTGCCTCCTGCTAGGTGATGCTGGTTTTTATCTTAATCGTACAGTTCAACACGAGTTGATTCTGTAGCCGTGGGTTTTATGTGACTACCTTCAAGTGATAGTCACTGGCAAAAGCTTTCAAAAGACCCTGCGTATCCACATAACCATGCCCACTTCACGAAGCTTCAGCTTTCAAGTGTCCTTAGGTGATGCAATGGTTTTTTTTCCCCTCTCTAGTTACTAGGGTAGTTCTATTCCCTGTGTGTTTGGATGAGCTCACATGGTTTAGCTGCAATTTGTTGTGCCATGGCTGATCAATTCTCCTATGTCTATTCGTTCAGATAGCTTGTCCATACTCCCCAAGTGAACAAAACTTTCTATTCATGTCACGCACTGTCCAGTCTATATTGGCATACTGAAATCAAGCTGTTGGGCTCCATTCACACTTGTGCAGCTAGCCATGAAACTTTGATGTCCAAAGTTGGATGACTAATCGGGACAAATCTTTCCCCATGTTTTCCAGTGATAACTATTCATATATGTACAACTTAAAGTTGCAGCGACTTCAAAAGTAGTTCATGTGCTACTTTGGTCCGAATTCCATGCAACTTGAGGGCCATAGACTTCAGAGTTAACCATCAAAAGTTGCATGAACGTCGTACCTTAATGTTATAAGGGATGCGCAATTTGTATTGCCTGGGGCATGCTGTTCCAGGTGTCGGGCAGGTAGGTTTTTTATACGCTAAGCCCTGCTGCGAGAAGCAGCAGGGCACACGGCAGTGAAGTGCCCTCACCCCTGCTATTAATCCCGGGCTCAGCTTTTCCTTCCCTTTCCACTCAGCTGGGGGGGCTAATTTACCTTTTTCTTTTTGGCCGTCTGCCCTCTGAACATGTCCCTTTTTTTCCCTACCTGCACCAATTACCCCTGGAGGTTTGGGTTATTGAGTCGTTCACAGCATTTAGTATCAGTCCTTCTAAAAGGTTGCAGGGCCACTGCCTGTTTTTGTCCACACTTTTTTTTTTTTTTTTTTTTTTTTTAAGCTTCTGCTGATTATTGCTTAGGAATATCCCATGGTGTTGGAATAGACTCCTGTTTGCTTTAGAAACCGTGACTTCGAAATACCTGTACATTTCATATTAGAGTACAATATAGGACATGGGTTCCTGTCTTCTGTTACCTCACTGTTTTTCTTGAAAAACTGTAGCCTCCTGGATTGGCTGGGGTTATATAGGTATACGTGGGGGGAGTGTTGTCCTATAACTCATGGTCTAAGAACCAAAATGCTATTTTGTGTCCTGTACTGTACTTCAAAAAGATATGTAATTTACAGGTACAGCAAAATTCCAATTTTTTCATTTACAGGGTGTCATCGCAGCAATGAGGGATGGTTTTGGTTTTATAAAATGTGTTGACCGGGATGCTAGAATGTTCTTTCACTTCAGTGAAGTCCTGGATGGAAATCAGCTCCACATTTCTGAAGAAGTAGAGTTTACAGTTGTCCCTGTAAGTAAATAGTTTGAACACAAGCTAATGTTTGTCAATTTTATTAATCCTTGACCAATCAGTATTTCTAATGCCTCGTACACATGCAACGATTATTGGCCGGCTTTTTTCCAGTATTGTTGTGTTGGTTGAAATGTGCTCTAGACTGCACACGAATTTTCTTGGCCAACAAAAACCAACTTCAGAACTGATGTCATATGCTGGTTTACTTTCCGTGTGTTTTTTCTTCTCTGAGCATGCCCAGTCTTGCTCATCTGATTTTTGTCTGCTGAAATCTGTACTGACTGACGGAAAATCAGCCGTTCTGTTGACGGCCAACAAAAATTTTATAGCCTGTACACCAGATTTTGTTCGGCCGAAAAGTCGAGTCGGTTGTCGAAAGCATCATACTAACAAGCCGAAGATCGGACGTTGGCCGAAAATTCACAGCCAACTATCGATGCGTGTGTACGAGGCTTAAGTCTTATGATAATTCTGTCTGCTACCTTACTACTGGGTTGGAACTTGGGCAACTCATTGGCTTCCTCCTTTTTAAGGATGGTGTGTGTGCTAGATACATGAAAGGGAGAAATTGAATGGGCAGCACAGGTTATATTTTCTTGACTTCAAGTCTCCATGAATATATTGTGATCAGAAACTATATAAAAGGTTTTCAAAATTCTACCCATTTGTATTAAAAATACCACTGTTATCAGATAATTGTACCTAGGCATTGTACAGTACATTGAAAGAACGTAATCTGTATATTGCAAACCATTTAACCACTTAAGCCCCAGAGGATTTGACTGCTCAAAGACCAGGGCCTATTTTGCGATTCAGCACTGAGTGACTTTAACAGACAATTGCGCGGTCGTGCGATGCTGTACCTAAATCAAATTGATGTCCTTTTTCCCCCACAAACAGCTTTCTTTTGGTGGTATTTGATCACCTGTGCGATTTTTTTTTTTTTTTTTTTTTTTTTTTTTTTTTTTTTTTTTTTTTTTTTTTTGCGCTCTAAACAAGAGCGCCAATTTTGAAAAAATATTTTCCACATTTTTTTTTATTGTATGAAATTCTCAAAGAAATATGTAAAAATCTAATTTTTTTTAACCTTTTTAGGCCAATTTGTATTCTGCTACATATTTTTGATAAAAAAAAAATCGCAATAAACGTATTTTGATTGGTTTGCGCAAAAGTTATTGCGTTTACTAACTATGGTAAAGATTTGTCATTTTTATTTAATTATTTTATTTTTTTTGCGGGACTGCGAAATTGCGGCGGACAGATCGGACCCCTGACTGACCTTTTTTAGACACTTTTGGGAGTACCAGTGACATTAGTACAGTAATCAGTGCTATAGATGTGCGCTGTTACTGTAAAAATTACACTGGCAGGGAAGGGGTTAACTTTATTGATCAGTGGGTTAAATGTATCCCTAGGGGCGTGATTCTAACGGGGGGGGACTTGCTATGTAACCAGAGATATACGATCCTACATAGCAGGTTCGTATAGTCTCTGCAGTTGCATCAGGGAGAAGGTTGGACGGCTGTGTTTACATCAGCCGCCTGCCTTTTCTTTCTCCCTCTCCAGCGGGAGATCGCGAGTGACCGGCGGACATCGGAGCCGCCAGTCACTCGCGCGGGGATGTCAGAGAACGAGCGACCACCAGTACGTCGCTTTGCCCAGGAGGGGCTAACCGCAGCAGTATATAGTCGTGCGGCGGTCGGCAAGTGGTTAAGGGGGTACTGCAGAGATGCAAGATTTTGTATAATTTTCCTCACCTGCGGATCTGTATCTTATAATAGAAAGTAGTGTCAGTTGTAGATTATGTTTGCGCAAAAATGGTTTAGGTGTTGTGTAGAAAGGAATATCAAAGCATTGTCAATAGTACTGCAGTCTATAAAAGTATAACAGATACAGTACTACACTAAAACTTTACTTCACATTTGACACTAGGCTTGTTTATAGGTACAGTAAAATGTAAAGGTTCTCTTTTTGTCCATGGTTATGGTAACTTTGCAGCTGTGAGCTGCTGCTTCCTTGAAAAGAAAATTGGCTTTTGGGTGCATGTAACCTTTCTAACATTCCTAAATGGAGGCTGTAAAGATAAAGATGGTATCTGAAATTGCTGACTTATTTTTAAAATGCATGCTCTAAAGTGGTCATCCTGATTCTGGCTTCACTGACATGGAGCGTGAAAAAATGGGAAATTTAACTTTCCATACTTGACTGCATGCTTGTTGTAGATTAGCACTTGCTTGGTAGGGAACTCGGTATTCGAATTACAGCCCTTTGGCCTGTGCTTTTAAAAATAAGTTGACAATGTTCATATTTTGTCGCAGGTCCCCTTATGTGGGAAATATGGGACTTGTGGGTACTAAATTGTTTTTGAAAATGTATGCTTATATTTGCTTTAATGAAATCAAGCGTATGCTTTAATGCTGGATAGACACTTGCTTGTTCCAGGTCACCGATCCACAAAGTAGTGAAGGTTGGAAAAAGCCTTGGAACAACTACCTTTTAAAACAGGTCAGCATTAGTAGCTCCCATGTTCTACTCTGCTAATGCATTTCTTTAAAATAAAAAGTCAGAATAAACCTAGAATTCTTCCTCTGTAGCCAAGAACCTTTTTTTCGTTATTGCAGCTTTGGAGGGGCACACAGAGGGAAATGAGTATCCAAATCCAGAAGCAAAAATATATTGCAGCTTTCCAGTCCTTTTTGATGTGGTAGCTGGGGGTTTTTTTTTTTTTTTTTTTTTTATTTTTTTAAGGCTTCCTGTCCTCATGAACACCTACTCAACTGCATTTATTACATTTTTTTTTTTTTTTTTGTCCCCCTAAAAGGTAGGCTTTAGCTTTAAAAATACTAAAAATGGCATTTTTTTTGTCTTGTGTGCCTGCTCTGTACAACGATATTGCACAGAAAAGGTCAATTACCACCTTCAGGCAGTTCCTGCCGCTGCTGTCAGAATCTCCCTCATTTAGGGACCTCCTGTAGTAAGCCAGGTGCTAAGGAGGAACCTGTGTGCGCACACTCCCTGAGCTGGGCTGTATGCGTGCATAAACTCAGAGCTGGTAAATCACACATAAGCTCCATCCTCACAAGAATTTGGCAGCAGGAGTCTATGGCTCCACTGTCAGTTTTTCCTCCTTAAGGCAGGCAGTAGGGGGAGCAGTATTGGCACTGGATATAGCGCTGGGGTGGTGATAGCAGGGAAAATGGGTAATGGGGCATTTTTTTCCTATTGTAGAGAATGCAATAATGGGTAACTTTACCCATAACTTGATAAAAAATGCTTTTTAGCAGAGAATGTAAATTCCACATTAAGTGCCGGTTCACACTATAGCGAGTGCGCCGATCGCATGTAATTCGGAGCGCACTGCTCCTTCATTTCATGCGATCGCAGGTGCGGATGCCAATTCAGCCATACACTTTGTATGGCTGAATCCGCACTGTATCCGCACCAAACACGCACATGACCCTTTTTTTCCAGCCGCATCAGGATCGGATCGCACAGTGGTTCACACTTGTGCGATCCGATCCTGTGCGAACTGTCAGATCGCACTGCGATATGCGATCAAACTGGAGGTGACGTTAACATTTCATTGACATCCCCTGCGTGTCGCATATGGCAGTGTGAACTGCCAGATGTGCGTTTGCGAAGCAGGACAGGCTGCAAATTCGCAGCCTTCCCGCATAGCACAAGTGTGACCCGGCACTGATATGATACCAAAATTAGTGTGTGCTGTAATTGCTTACGGCATTGCTCCTGTTTTTTTTGTTGCTAAAAATTTGCATTTCCTATTCCTTTTCAGAACATTCCCTGTCGGAACACAACAGCTCAGTGGGGTAGATCAATGTACTAACATTGGTTTGTTAGTGCTGCGGCTCCTCCTTGGCGCTTCAGTTTTTTTTCTCATTCGGCCTGTTGAGTTGAACAAAAAAAACAGTAGTAGGCTTAAGGGTCCTTGCACACTAGGGGACCAAAAAATTCCAGCATTTCTTTCAGAAAAAGCAGTATGAACGCCTACTGTGACACTTTTTTCTTTTTTCTTTCTTTCTGGCAGCAAAGTTTGTCCTGTGTCCTCTCCTGCTTTTCTTTTCTCCCTTGGCACAGTTTGTTCTGTTTCCTCCCTCTCAGTAAAACTTAATTGGCCCCTTTAGAAACACTGATTTAAATCAGTGCTGAGAATAGAGAGCAACTGAGGCTGTGCAGAGCAGGATTGAGTGCTTTACTGGATTTTGAATTGTGTAAGCACTTATTTTTAATGTTGTGTGTTTTTTTTTTTTTTTTTTTTTTTTTAAACCTAGCTATACCTGCAAAAGGGTCAGCCTGAAGTGATCAAGCAGGACTTAATTTTCTGACAAAAGTTGCACTTTTAAAGTTTAGGCTTTAGAACCACTTTAACAATGAACGCAGTTTATACTTTGCTTCCCTACCCCCTTTCGGTAGGAGAGCATGGTCATGTGGCCAACTTTTCTTCCAGATTTCTATCACCAGGAAGAACTTCATGAGACATTACAGTGTATAGTGGTCAGCAAATGTTAATATCTGCTCTCTTGCTATAAATGCTCTCTGTGTATGTGTGTGTCCCAGTTTGGTTTTTGAGAACCATCTAACCCTTTTCTATCTTACAGGACATGCTTTCTGCTCAAAGAAATCATGCAATCAGAATTAAAAAGCTCCCTAAAGGAACGGTCTCCTTTCACACTCAATCAGATCATCGCTTTGTTGGTAGTGTTGAAAAAGAAGCTACAGCTACCAGTGCTAAATCCAGCAGCCCAAACAAAGGAAAAGAAAAGGTAATGGCATCTGCCGATCAGCAGTTTGAAATTTGTTCAGAGGACAGGGTTGAGCGCTTTCTTCATACATTTTAGATATGCAGGCAGTGCATAATTTCATTTGTACTTACTTGCTTTTTTTTCCTTTTTAATTTTGTATCTAGAAAAAAGAGAAGGTAAGCTGCTATGCATGGTGTGTTAGTCGCTAGATCAATTGACTGTTCCTTTATAGCCTGCAATTCATTGCTTTTGTGGTGTTTAGATTTGCTAATTGTTCTCTGCATGTTTCCAGTTTTTTTAACCATCACAAAGTTACAGGGTCTGTAATGTGAGAAAAATGGTATGAAGTGTTGTAGTGAGAGCGCCACAAACTGGCACAGCTGCCAAATTGCACATATTGTGGCATGCATGTACAGCTTGTCCACATTCATCACTGGAACATGTATGAGCAAAACATGGTTTGAGTCAGTGCTCTTTATTACACCATTCCAGGATCTGAAAAGAACGGTGTTTTGAAATTGAATAGTGAAAAATTGTGATGCTCGTTCCTTTGAAGTAAAACGTGACCACCTTTTTTTGACTTTTGGAACTTTGCTTAGGTGTTTGTTTTAACCATAAGGACTGGAAGCTTTAACCCCCTGAACCACTAGACGACCGCCCGCCGCAGATTTCCTGCGGCAGGGCGGCCCTCCTGCACGAACCGACGTCACTCTACGTGGGTCGTGCGCCTGCAGCTAGGGGGCGAGCGCACGCCCCCGTCTCCGCTCGTCAGCGGGGAAGCCGATGCATGTCAGGCGGCTCCGATTGCCGCCTGACACTCTCGATCGTTCCCGGCTGAGAGGACGACTGTCGGCTGTTGTAAATGCAGCCGACCATCCTCCCTGGGATGATCACAGAGCTCATGTGATCCTTCTATATAGGATCACTTGTCTCTATGGTCATCTCAGAAGCCCAACCCCATACAGTTAGAATCGCTCCCCTAGGGTCCCATTTAACCCCTTGATCACCTATAGTTAACCCCTTCCCTGCCATTATTACAGTAACAGTGCACTGATTACTGTAGGAATGTCACTGGTACCTCCAAAAATGTCAGGGGTCCGATCTGTCCACCGCAATGTCGCCGCCATTACTAGTAAAAAAAAAAAAAAAACATAAAAATGACCAATCGTTCCCGTAGTTGACGCAATATTTTTTGCGCAAACCAATCAAAATATGCTTATAGCGATTTTTTATGTAGCAGAAAACAAATTGGCCTAAAATGTTTGTTTGATTTGTAAATTTTTATTTATTTTTTTTGAGACTGTCTCATATAAAATGTGAAAAAAAATATATATATTATAATATAATATAATATATATTTATTTATTTTTTTTGTTTATAGAGCAAAAAATAAAAATCTCACAGGTGATCAAATACCAACAAAAGAGAGCTCTATTTGTGGGAAAAAAAGGACGTAAATTTTATTTGGGTACAGCGTCGCACGACCGCACAATTGTCCGTTAAAGTAAGGCAGTGCTGAATCGCAAAATAGGGCCTGGTCATTAAGAGGGAAAATCTTCCGGTCTTAAAGTGGTTAATGACAAGACCATTTTTTGGGCGATACGGCACTGCGTTAATTTAACTGACAATTGCATGGTCGTGCTGCGCTGTACCCAATAAAGTTGATGTCCTTTCTTTTGGTAGTATTCGATCACCTCCTGCGGGGGTTTTTTTTTTTTTTGCGCTATAAACAAAGAACGACCATTCTGAAAAAATGTCTTGCGTCTTCTGACAGACGCAGCCAATTCATAGTTTCCTCACAAATGGGTAATGCGCCACCTACAGGCGTAGACTAGGCAGTGAAACCATTTAGAAAAACTTTTCACTAGACACACCCTTAGGGGCTGTCCTCTTAGCCATTACCCCCAGACACATCCAGCTTACTATTCCGTTTCTTGCTGCCTAGTGTTAGTAGTAGGACCTAGGTTTCCCTGCTGGGGCTCTGGTCTGTTATTTTTTTTTTCTTTTCTTTGAGAAATGTTTATTTTATTTTTTCTTTACTCACTATCGCTAGCTAGTGTCAGGGGAGGATCCTGGTGAACTACAAGCGACAGCCGGGCTGAGCATTGGCCCTGGATAATCTACATCCTTATGGTTTCCCAGCCTGGCCAATGAGTGTGCGCAGGTTATGGTCCGCCTAGGCCTCGCCACAACGGTGCGCTGTCGGATGGGGTTTGAGCCTGCGAACGGAGGTCTTCGCTGGGACGCCTCACCCTGGAATGCCCTGGTTGCAGCGTACACTTTTTGGCTGGCAGCACACCCACTCAGGGTGGGAGGTGAGCTGCCTTGGAGCGGAGCCTGCGGTCCATGGTATGGTGAGTGATACTGCCCCTCGTGTCCCTGTGACAATCAATGGGGGGATCTGGGCCCACTCCTGGGGATGTCAGAGCTGTGGTCCTTGTAATATCACCCTGGCCTGTCAGGAAAGGTCCTGCCTTCCCTGCTCCTATTGGGGGCGATATAGAGGAGTTTAATGCCTGGAGGGGGGGGGGGGTGTTTGGGGTCCCTGAGGTGGATTCCCGCGGTGGCCTTGTTCCATGGGCTCCTGATTGCCGGCGCCATGTTCGGCCGCCATTTTGGGTGTGGGCAGCCATGCTGCATCAATGTAAGGGCAGCAGCCATTTTCTGCCTTGCTGAGTGTTTTGGTGCAGTTTTCGGGCGCCGTCTTGGATGTGGGCAGGCCGCCCTGTATGGGCAGCGGCCATTTTCCCTGTGCTTCTCCTATTCTTTATTATGGCACCGTTTTTCTTGTCGGTCAGGGGGAATTCGAACTCTAGCGATGGAGAGCGGCTGCTTATCCTGTTTATCTGGACAGCGTTTTTTAGTCCTTTTGGACAAGCCGCTAGTGCGGATTTAAAGGGCCAGTGTACCTTTTTTTTTTTGTCAAAATGGAGTCCCAGAGTGAAAACTTCCCCGCTGCTCTTGTGCGTGCATCCGGTTTATCTGGATATCATTCCCTAGCATCCCTGTCTGCGGTTGTGGAAGCTCTGGCATCCAAAGTTGAATTTGTCATGTCCAAAGTTCCTATTAAAAACAGCCGATGCCCTCTCAATCTTCTGAATCTGAGCCTGAAGTTGTTGCCACGGACACTGCCCTCCCTTAGGGTTCCCTGTCCTCACACTCAAGACGGCGAGGAGGATGATTAGTCTTCCTCCGCTGCAGCGTGGGAACACACTTTTGGTGGAAGCACGGATTCGCTCCGTCAGGGAGACTTTGCATATTGCTGATTAGCCCACACAGTCAGGAAAGCGGGTTGTCTTCGGCTCCCGCAAAGCCCAGAAGTCGGGTCAGATTTTCCCTTGCCCGAGGAGTTTCACGAGACCGTGAACGAGCAATGGCAGCGCATTAAGCACATGCTGGCAGTGCCTAAGCATTTTCAGCGCCTCTACCCTTTTGTAGATAGTTTCCACTCGTTGGACACTCACCTAAAGTTGCCCTGAGATGGCAGCGCTGGAGAAGAAATTTTCAAGGTAAGTATTTCTTCTTACAGGTAAGTGCGACCCGGGACAGTTCAGAGGCTATCCATTATGGAATGTACTAGCCCCGACTGTCCCGGGGTATTTTTAGCTCAAATTGACTCCCGAGGCCGGATCTCCGCTTTAAGTGTTTGTAGCTGATGGGGGGCCATTTTCCCTTAGTCTGGCTGGTCTCCAGGAGGAGGCGTTCTCCTCCTTCCCCTGTTCAGGCTGTCTCATCTTATTCTGAGATTGATGCCGCCATGGACGCGACCAGTCCAGGGGGACCTGATCCATCCAATAGTGAGGAGGATTCCTCCATGGTCGCAGCAGTGAATGAAAAAACGCTGGTATACGCACTTGTCCTACGCACTGCAGTGATTTTAAAAATGGAGGATGCAGGTGATGTAGCCACGGACATGGCCGGTTGGTACACACAAGTCGCATTGTACTCCAAAGGCGTTTCCTTATGTGCCTTATTTTGACAGGTTTTTCTGTAAGGAATGGGAACAACCAAAATTACTCTTCGTCCCCAAACACTTTGCTGTACATTACCCTTTTGAGGAGTCCCTTTTTTTTTTAAAAAAAAAATGTGCTAGTCCACCAGTGGTGGACCTTCCTGTTTCCAGGTTGAATAAAGAAACCATGATCCCAGTATAGGAATCCGTCCTTTAATGACCCGGCTGACAAGAAAGCTGAGGTTGTGGCACGCAGAATGTTTACTATGGCTGGCACGGCATTGCGGCCAGCCTTTGCCTCAGCCCTGGTGTCTCAGACCCTAACTGAATGGGCCAAGTTTTTGCGCTAGGGCTTTGGGGGTGAGCAGGTCCTCGCTGCTTATGTGGATTTGGTGGACCAGTTGGTCATGGGCTGCAGTTTGTGATGCAGCTTTGGATACAGCTCCTGTTTTGTCCATTTGTTTCAGCAGTGGTGATTAGGCGCATGCTGTGGCTTAAGAATTGGTCCGCAAACCAAGCCTCTAAGAAGGCTCTCATTGATCTGCCCTTTCAAGGCGATTGCGTGTTTGGGGCTAACCTGGATAACCTCATTAAGGTTATCACGTTGAGGGGGGGGGGGGGTGAAGAGTACCTTCCTACCACAGTCAAGGAAAGGCAAGGAGCCTTGCCGCAGATGGGGGCCCTCCTTCTCAGCCCATAGAAAATGATTTTGTGCTTCTGGGACAGAATACGGGAAATAGATCTTTTAAATCTTCTCCAAGAGGTTCCAAGCAACCTTGGTCTGGTAAGCTTTAGAGCTAGCTTCTCCGGACCGGCAGACAAGACTCCTAAAGCATGAAGGTCTGCCTTCACCCATTATTTGGGGGGGGGGGGGGAGACCTCTTCGCTGGTTTCCGGCCCCGTGGACGACTTTGGTGAGCATCAAGGAGATCCGCAATGTGTTTTAGGGGTACCCACAAAGGGGGACAAAGCTTTTCCTTTTTTCAGGTTCTTTAGCTCCTGAGTCTCCTTGTGCAGATTTAACTCATGCAAAGGTTCAGGTGATGTCTGAACTACCTAATGCCCCCCCAATCCCTGTCCAGGGAATTGATTTACCTAGGTCTGATTCGATTTCTGACCAGGGTGGTCCTTCCTCTGCACAAACTTCAGGGACCACAGGCTGTGATTCACCAGCTGCTCACACAGTTCTCTCTCCCATTCTGCACACAGATTCTGGGTCTGGTGGTATCCACCTTCAAGACAGTTTTGTTTGCAGTCTTACATGCAGCTCCTCTAACAGGTTTGGCTCCACAGGAGGATACTCAAAGTTTGTGACAAGGTCACTGGGTCATCTGACAGATGCCGCAGGCGTCAAGGGCCACGGTAAGGCCAGTCTCATCCTCTAAGGCTTCTTCCACAGTTTCTGTGAGGAATCAAGAGCGAGGGTCTTCCAATCATCCTTGTGGCTGTAAACGTCCCTTGGGTGCTTCCTCTCTTAAGAAGACAAGTTGTCCCCAGTGCTCATCTACCATCCTGCTTTAGTCACTGGTTTTAAGGGCTTAGCTATTTTAAGTGAGGTACTGAGGGATGGAGGTCTGTCTGGATCAGTGATCCCTACTATGGTGAAGGCGAGGAAGTTGTGTTCCAGCAGGATATACCATCGTATGTGGAAAGCGTACATTTCTTGGTGTGAGTAGATCGGCGTTCATCCTTGATCCTTTTCTGTGGCTGTGGCTCGGGTTTTCATCTTTCTTCAAAAGGGCATTGATCAGAAGTTGGCCTATAGTACCATCAAGGGCCAGGTGTCTGCCTTGGCAGTCTTCTTTCAGCGACCCCGCCCCCCAGCCACGCCCTCTTTAGTTCATACCTACATTCACAGGTTCGATGTGGCCCCACCTCTACGGTCTCCTCCCCTGCCGCTATGGGATTTAAATTTAGTGCTTTAGGTTCTTCATAAACCTCCATTTGAGAATATTTGGGAGATTTCCTTGCCTATGTAATGCCAGAAATGACATTCTTGGTGGGCTATTACCTCGGCCTGCAGGGTATCAGAATTGGCGGCATTATCCTGTCGCAGTCCCTATTTAGCGGTCCATAGGGATAAAGTGTTTTTTTTCTCACTGCCCATCATTCCTGCCCAAAGTTGTCTCTGATGTCCATTTGAATGAGGCCGTGTGTTGCCTTCCTTGTGTCACAAGCCGGCTCATCCCAAGGTATTTGCTTTGCATACCTTGGATGTGGTTTGTGCGTTTCGGGTGTATCTGACAGCTGCTAAGTCTTTTTGCAGACTTTGTGGTTACGGACGGACCAATAAAAGGGCTGGCTGCTGCTTCAGCTACCATCTCCAGATGGATCAGACAGACGGTGACTCAGGCCTATTCCATTTAAAGGTCAGGTTCCAACTTTCCCTGTAATGGCGCATTCTACTCAGGTGCTGAGTGCTTCTTGGGCCTTCAGTCATCAGGCTTCAATATCGCAAATTTGCAAGGCGGCCACTTAGGCGTCCGTGCATACCTTTACAAAATTCTGAAAGGTAGATACTTTGGCATTTGCGAACACTACTTTTGGCCGCAACATTTTGCAGGCTGCTGTTTTGAGGGGCTGCTCCCTCTTGAAGGGTGTTTCTTTAAAATGTTTTCCATACAGTGCTCCTGTGTCCTGGTCAGGGGTTTTATTGGTTATCGGGTTTTCCCCACCCCTCATTTTTCCTTTTGGCACTGCTTTTGGACGTCCCACTAGTTATGATTTATGGAGCGCAGTGTCATCGAACGAAAAAATGTTTTTTTTTTGTACTTCACGTAAAATCAATTTCTCGGAGTTTGACGGACAGCACCCACCCCTCTATGGAGTTCTAATACTTCTAATACTGCTTCCTACTAAACTGATTACCTAGAGCAGAGGGGCGGGGGTTATATACCAGTTGAGGACAGCCCATGGGCGTAGCCAGGTGTTAATGAAGGTGATTAATGGAGTGCTTTGTCCGTCAATTACCTCTGAGATTTTGCGGTAAGTATAAAAATCACATTTATTTATTTAACTTTCTGCTAGAAAACATTCTTACTTGAAAAAATTAGATTTTTTTTTTATCAGTTTAGGCCAATGTTATCTGCTACATATTTTTGGTAAAAAAAAATCCCAGTAAGTGTATTGGTTGGTTTGTGCAAGTGTATCCCGTTAAAAAAAAAAAGAAAAAAAGACCAATCTGTCCCCTAGTTTGTAAACTAGTAATGGCCTTGACCGTGTATTTTTAGCAGGATTGTCACGGACAGATCGGACAATTAACTGACACTTTTGGGGGGACCAGCGACATTACTGCAGTAATCGGTGCTAAAAAAATGCATTGTTGCTATACTAAGGACACTGGCAGGGAAGGGGTTAACACCAGGGATGATCAGAGGGTTAAATGTGTGCCTGGGGCATGCTTTCTAACTGTGTGGTGGTTGTAATCACTGGATGAACACCGAGACCTGTGTTGCTAAATGGAAGAACACAGGATCTGTGTACATCCCTGAAAGAACACCGGTCTGCCTTTTTTTTTTACATAGGCAGACTGTTCTGTCTCCATGGGGAGCGATGGCGGTGCCAGGCGACCTGCTGATTGGCTCCCCCTCTAGCCAATCGGCGTGTGTACGCCTCCACTATCTGCTACACAAAGCCACGTACAGGTACGTTGTTTCTTGTAACAGAGCCGACCTACCACCGCATAACTAAGGTTGCTGGTCGGCAAGTGGTTAAAACGTTTTTGGAAGGGATGGGGGTTTTTTTTTTTTTCTTTTGTGAGACTTAAGATTTTTCTTGCATGCCTTTTTGATAGGCTATCCTTGAGGTGGTGGTTTTGTTTGTGGAGGGTAGAGGGCAGAACACGAACAAGGCTCAGGTGTCTGCCAAGAGGACATTGAAAGAACAGACTGGGCAATAGTTTGCTGTTTCATGTTATTCAATGGGTTTAAATGTTTCTCCCTGTCAGGCCTTCTGTAAATAGTGGACTTTAATTCTAGTGATGAGGAAAATTCCTTTATATTGGCCCACAATATCCAAGAATGATTTCTAAACCTGGTTAAGGGACCAAACAAGGACCAAAGTGGTAACTCTGCTTTTAAACCTTCAAATTGTGATGCTTTCTTTTATTGACACTGGTTCAACCTTAGGAGATTGCCCTCTATTGCTTGGATATAGTGAGGGCCTGGGGTTTTAACTTCCTGCTAGAGTTTTTTTTTTTTTTTTTTACCCAGAGCTGGGCCAAATCACCCTACATAATGTTTACATGTATATCTGCTATCTTCAGCTTTCTATATTCTTTGGAAAGTGCACATAGTGTTACACATTTTTCTTCCTGTCATCAGTGGGAGGGAGTCTAGGCATACAGTGTGTGAGCTGATTGGAGGAAAAGCACCCCCCCCAGAGGCAGAGGAACAAAGACTGCTGTTATCTGTTCAAGTCCCTTCTACACAAATTTTCAGCTGCTTTTATCTCCGGTGTTGGAGAACTTATCCTGCCAACAGGAACAGTGCAGCAGAAAGATGAGGGGCTTTTGAGAGAGATGTAAACACTTCAGATATGTGCCCAGGTCAGATTTCATGAATGGGGTTTACATCCACTTTAAAGAAGAAAAAAAACACTATCCAGCTTCTAGACTTTTTTGACTGCTAGCAATGACTGAGCAGCAGTGGTGTATTTAGGTTTTGTGCTGCCCTAGGCCTGACTTAACTTGGGCACCCCGTAATTTAAATATGACCCATATTTTCCTGTAAAGGTAACACCCCTTCATGTTACCAGCCCTGTCCTCTGTAAACCACAGAACATAACCAGTTTATCGGTTCCCACCAGTGCGGCCTATCAGTGCCATAAGTGCATCATATCAGCCCTGCCTCATCAGTGGCCATCAGCGCCGCCTCATCAGTGGCCATCAGTACAGTTTATCCGTGCCCATCAGTGCAGTGTATTGGTGCCACCTCATCAGTGGCCATCATTTCTGCCTTAGGTCACTGTATTAGTAAGATTACTCCTATCTTATAAGCTATTTGTACTTGTATACTGCCACTGATTGTAATCATATGATTATTTCACTGATTTGTATAAAGACTAGGAAGTCCATAGTCCTTATACAATAAGTGAAATAATCAGTGGCGGCAAACACATCCAAATATCTTATAAGATGGGAGTAATCTTACTAACCCAGTGACCTATTGTGATGGCACATGAGGTGAGCAGGTCCAAAGTAGTATTGATAATATTGAGTGTGTGTGTGTGTAATAATTGTATGTGATGCAATTCAATATACTCGCTCAAAGATGTTTAAAGAAATGAAATTATATTTTCTCTCCAACTTCCAGGACGGCCAACATATGAGATGGTGGCTCCTGCCCACCCGAAACAATCAATTTACAGCTTGTTAAAAGGCCCCACCCTTTCCCTTGTCCCTCAGTTTAGATTGTTTCTTCCTACAGCGAAACATTTGTTGTTTTTCTCTGACCCGAAACAGTGTGTGGATGGGTCCCCCCTGTAAGGCAGGTTCGGTCAGGCCAGTGAAGGCTTCTCCCTACCTGCTGCCTCCTTCTTACAGGTTGCCCCAAAGCCCCAGGCAGTCGTTGCTATTTGGTTGTTTCTCCATGCCTGGGCCCTTACAGCTTGCAGGGGTCTCCTCCGGTCTTCCTGGGTGTCTCAGCGTCTTCGGATTTCAAAAAGCCCACCGCATGCGCAGTACGATGAGGAAGAGAATATCGGGAGGAGACACTGAAACCACTTGGCGGTAACATGGCAGTCAGCCCAGAAAAACAGGAAGGCTGCCAAGGAAAAGCCTGCTGCTATTCGCCTCATGGAAGTGGAAAAGTCACTCAGGGTGGCTAGCACTAAAAGCAGACCGGATCCCGGTAAGGCCATTTTTTTTCCCCTCTTCTGCAGGGGGTTGTACCGATTAGGCTCTGGTGACCCCCATGTTTCCCCTAGGGAATGTAGGCTATGCATCTGAATATTACAGGAAGAGTGATCGGTTGGTAGTATTCTCTTCTCTGACAGACGTCCCTATCGGGACCTAGGAGGCCTCTATCATATCGCCCCCTATTGCAGCTAGCACTAGCTCCTCTAAGAGAAATGCTAACTGCGGGGCTACATTGGCAGGTGAAGAGGCCTCGGTTACTATGAGAATGCCACCTTTCCCTGTGTTCAGGAGGATAGAGTTCAGGAGGATAGAAAAGCAAGCCATATGGCTGTGGTAAAAAGTGGGGAAAAACAACAATGGTGTGTACTTCCTTTTACCTGGGGAGCTTAGCAGCAGTATCCCTGATTGCAGCCAGGTGGGTTCTTTTGCTTGTCATAGTACTCCCTCCCTTAATGAGGGTACTACGATCTTTCCCTTTAGCACTGGGGTAAGTAAACCAGAAGCTTCAGTGAGACCCAGGTCCACATCCTCCTCTTAAAATCAGGAGATGCTGTGGTCATTGCAACTTTATGTTGCCAGTTCCTCACTATAAACCCTAATTTATAAGGGTATTTCTAGTGAAGGAGTGATATCTGAGGTACCCTTGAGGAACCTTTGTTTCTTATGGATTTGCTCGCTATTTTTTTTTTTTTTTTTCTTTCAAATATTTTTATTGAATTTTCAAACATACAAGGAAAGAAATCAAAACAGTCAGGGTAAAATAAAGTAACTTGCAGGTATTTCACTTAAGTAACTTTTCAGATGAGCTTAAAACAGGATAGTCATATCAATTACCGTAACAACCATCAACAAAATAGCAGTTCGTGACCATGAACTATAGTTATTGCGATCCCACTTATGTCTATATATCACATTATAGAACTAGTAGTGCAATCTGTCTGAACTATTCTATATATAGTATACATTTTGTGCCCTCACTTCCGTATATGCGCATCGTACCACTGAGTCCATGGATACCATTCTTGTACCTCTCTTTGATACCTGCCCACAGTGGGTGCCATGAGCAGTTCAAAGGTTTTATGCGTTTGGACTGTAGCTATCACTTCTGATAGAACAGGTATGCACACCTCCTTCCATTTCCTGGTGATACAAATCTTGGTAGCGAGTAATACGTTAATCACAAGTTTGCGAGCCTTTGGGGGGATTAATGCTATCGGAACATGGAGCAAAGCCATGTTAGGGGATGGGGTCATTTGGTGCCCTATAACATCAGAGATCATTTTAAACACACTCTTCCACAACGTCATAACTGGTGGACACTCCCACAAAATATGCATCAGCGTCCCGTGCTTTCCACAGTCTCTCCAACACATGGGCGATGCTGTAGGCGCAAAGCGCGCAATCACTGTAGGGGTCATGTACCATCTCAGGGATACTTTGAGGTACAGTTCCCTTAGGGATGCACTCAGAGTTGCTTTATTGCTCATCACTATGGCTTTTGTCCATTGGGATGTGGAATAGGTAGCCCCTAGGTCTTGTTCCCATTTTAACAAGGGGGGAGTTTTAGTAAAAACCCCTTTTTCATCTAGTGCAGAGTATATCAGGGATATGCCTTTAGCAGGTTGTAAAAGTTGGGACAGGTATTGCTATATTCTGGCAGGAACTTTGGACTGTAGTTGTGGGTTATGATGTATGCAAGAGACAATTTGGTTGTAACTGAACCATTCGCCACTACCCAAGTGCCATTTGGCTGCCATCGTCTGAAACGGTTGCACGGTTTCCGCTTGGTATAGATCTTGTATACGGATAGGGGGAGATTGGCGCCAGGCCGTGAGGTCCATGTCGGGTACTATCTGGGTCAAACCCGACACTGGAAATGGGATCGTTACTACAGGTGTGTTCTTCCATTTGGTGTGTGTAAGGTGCAGCCATGCCGTCACCGACGCTCGGATCGTTGGTGACACAACGTAGGAGGTGAACCCCTCGTCTCCTACTGCATACCCAGGTGAACAGATCATGTTCCGGGGTCACTGCCCGTTCCATCATGCTCCAGAGAGTATCCGGGACCTGCTGGAACCATGCTCGCATTTGCGATATAATTGTGGCTATGTAGTAGTCCATCAGGTTCGGCATGGATGCACCCCCCACTGCTTTAGATTTCATAAGGATACTCTTCGCACATCTAGGGCGTTTGCCCTGCCACAGGTAAGTGGATACCATGCCTTGGAGGGATTGTATAAATGATTTGGGAACCGGGATCGGTAGCGATCTAAACACGTATAAGATCTTGGGTAGAGTGCACATTTTGAAGGCTGCTAATCTCCCTGACCATGTAAGTTCAAATTTGGCTAGGGATTGAAGTTCTGTAGCTAGTTGGGATTTTAGAGGGATGTAATTAGCTTGGAATAGGCTGCTGGCGGTGTTAGTAAGTTTAATTCCCAGGTAGGTTATGCCCGAGTCTGACCACTTATATGGAAAGGATCGGGTGAGAAGATTTCTCGTGCCATCGACCCCCAGATCTAGGATGCATGATTTGGCGTCGTTGACTTTATAAAGGGATATAGACCCGAAATCGGTCAAAATTTGTCTGATACGTGGCAGCGACGTTGCGGGATTCGAGACCATGAGAATAACATCGTCCGCGAATAGGCTAATTCGATGCTCCATTGAATTCACGTCGATTCCGGTAATGTTAGGATCAGTCCTAATTTTCTGAGCCAGGGGTTCTATTGCCATATTAAAGACTAGAGGGGACAATGGGCAGCCCTGCCTCGTCCCATTCGTAATCACAAACGGAGACGAGAGAGTGCCGTCCACTAACACCTGTGCTGAGGGGCCGGCATATAAAGCCATTATTGCAGAATGCATTCTGCCCACAATGCCAAAGCGCCTGAGGACCTCACGCAGATATCCCCAATGCACTCTATCAAACGCCTTCTCTGCGTCCAAAGAGAGGAGCAGAGAAGGCGTTCTGTCAGTGCGAGACGCATGAATGATATTGATAAGACGTCTGGTTGCGTCCGCTGATTGCCTACCCTTGGTAAAGCCTGCCTGGTCCCTATGAATGAGTAGGGGAAGATATTTCATGAGTCTAGTGGCTACCGTCTTGGCATAGATTTTCACGTCCGTATTCAGTAACGAAATCGGCCGAAAGTTTTGTGGCGTGTCGGGTTCCTTGCCTGGTTTTGGCAGAGTGATTATGGTTGCCTTAAGCATTTCGGAGGGAAACAAGGACGAGGACGCCGCCTCGTTGAAAACCGAGCAAAGGTGTGGTGCAATTACGTCTTTTAGTTGAAGGTAATATTCATTTATCATGCCATCCGGGCCAGAAGATTTCCCCGATGGCAATGAGGAAATGGCAGACATCACCTCTTCAACTGTAAATGGTTGATTCAGTAGTTCTGTCTGTTGTGGGCTCAGTGTGGGAAGCGCGATGGAGTCTAGGAAACCATTAATAAGCTCCGGGGTTGGAGAGGACGTTTGCGTCTCTTGGAGATTGTACAGTGAGTGGTAGTAGCTACTGAAGGCGTCTGCTATTTCTTTGGGGTCATGTACCTTATTACCTGTGGCAGGGTGTTTAATAGAGTGTATTTTATGTTGTACCCTTTGACCTTTCAGCCTGGCGGCGAGCATTCTACCTGCTTTGTTACTCGTGGCGTAAAGCTTAGCTTTTGATTTTTGGAGGTTACGCTCATACGAATCAAGAAGGTGCGATCTAAGTTCTTGCCTTAGTACAGTTAATTTCTGCTTAAAGGCCGTGGAGGGAGTTGATTGGTTTTGGGCATCCACCGACGCAATTTCTCTCGTCGGCTCATCTATAGCTTTGGAACGCTGCTTGTACGTTTTATGTTGCAATTGTATCAATACCCCCCTACTAAAAGCCTTGTGGGCATTCCAGAGGACCGCAGACCCCGATACCGACCCCGCATTGTTCTGGAAAAACTCTGTTACTTCTTGTTTGAGGATAGCAGCATTTGCCGGGTGCTTGAGCATTTCTGCTCGCGCTCGCCAGGGTTTATCCGAGCGGGTCTTAGGGGATACCGCAAATGTGACGCTTACAGGGGCATGATCAGACCAGGTTATCGGGGCTATCTCGGAGTCTACGGACCTCTGGAGGATCGCTTTATCAGACAATATAATATCAATACGAGCATATGAATTGTGGACCGCAGAATGATGCGAATACATCCTATCAGTGGGGTGGTGGCACCTCCATATGTCATACAAGTCATTTTTGTTCATAAAGCCCTGTAGTGACGGCTGGAGCCTATTAGAGGTAGTTGAAGAGTCCAAAGATCTGTCCGGGGGTAAATTGTAGTCTCCACATAGGAGTAGGGGGCCTTTCTGGACTTTCCTGATAGTGCAAAGTGTACATTTCAAAAATCTCAACTGATGAACGTTAGGGGCATATACTGAGGCTATGGTTATGGGCATGCCGTCTATGGTGCAATTCAGTATAAGGTAGCGACCATTGGGATCAGCTGTGGAGGAGCACAGTGTAAAGTCCAGAGTTCTGTGGACGGCTATCATTACTCCTTTCCTTTTTCTGGGACAAGAGGCTGTGTATATCAAGGGGTAGTCCCTGTGATAGCAGGTGGGAGCGTGGGAGTCCAAAAAATGTGTTTCCTGAACACATACTATTTGCGCATGATGCTTGAGAGCAGTACGCCAAAGTGAGGCTCGCTTGGCTGGGTGATTCAGACCGTTAGCGTTCAGTGACAGGATTTTAACTGTCATTGGAAACTAAAAGGCCGCATGTGGTGTAGCTACTCACTGTTCGGATGTGACTAAGCAAGATTAGATGGCAGCCATGTGCTCCGGATACTGCTTGGAGATGACAGCTGTAGTAGATTTCCTGGAGACGCTGCTTAACGTGAGCAGTCTTGATGAGTTTGTACCCTGCGGTGTATGGTGAAAACCTTTCATCTTGGCAGACGGGTAAGAACCTGCATAGAGGGAGAGGACAAAACAAAAATGAAAACAGCAAGAAAAGAAAAATGCAGAAGAAAAACATGACCAAACTGCTGGAGCAAGTAAAGAGGATGGAGATTCGCGGCAACGTAGCCATCTCCCAAGGAGGGTAAACAGTTATTAGCCAATCGGGCTAAGGGGCTCCAGGCATTCCGCCTATGAAGCCTGCATCCACAAAAAAAGCATAACTTAACAGGTGATGCGGTTGGCATAGTGCTCGTTTAGAACTTCAATTGTTGTGGGCGCTGCCCTGTTGCACTGTGTGCCATTGCTGGGGAATGCGACTTGGGGATTTCTTTGCTCCAGCCGGAGGAGCAGGTTCTGGGATAATGCCCCAAGATTGCAGTAATGAGAGACCTCTCTCCAGAGTTGTGATGCTGAATGAGGAGCCATTTTTCTCTACCACAATTTTTGAGGGATGCTTCCATTTATATGGGAGATTATTATGGTTCCGAAGAGCCTTTGTAATCGTGGACAGCTGCCGTCTCATATCTAAGGTGTGCTTGGATAGGTCTGCAAAAATTTGTACATTGGCATACGGTTCAGGGAGGTGGCCCAACACCCTTGATTTCTGTAGGAGAGCTTCTTTGATGTGATAAAAGTGTACACGCAGTAAGGTGTCACGAGGAATATGTTGAGGCAGAAAGGGAGGTTTTGGAACCCTGTGAATGCGATCTATGGTTAGATCCAAAGGGGACGCTTCAGGCAGGAGGGCTGTGAAAACTTCCAGGGCAAATTTGTGTAGCTCTGTCGGTGTCACTGATTCAGGGATGCCCCGGATCTTTAAATTGTTTCTTCTGGAGCGATCCTCCAGATCAGCTATTTTAGCTTTAACCCACTGGCGTTCCGACAAGTTTTCCTCGTGAGCATCTACAAGTTCATTTACTGTGGCCACCATGTCAGTCATAGATGATTCAACATTGTGCACTCTTTCTCCTAGGGAGTGGACCTCTGCTGTAAATCTATTTGCCAAAGCCATATCAGATTGCAGGGACGTGTGAAAAGTGAACATCATGTCCTTTAAAGCAGTGTCCAGGATCGGCTTTCCCACTGTGGGGAAGTCTGCTATAGGAGATGCCCCTAATTGCATAGAAAGCAGAGAGGGTGCAGTGCGGCCTAGCAGCGAGGCCTGGGAGTCAAGTCTAATCTTGGATTTGGCCGGGCTGGAGCATGTCGGGCTAGAGGGTGCAGGGGGACACAGTACCTGGTCGCTGTATGTCACCGGACTGCTGTTCGTCCGGCAGATCTGAGTAATGTACCCACTGCCCCGCCGGAGCGGCAAGGCCTGAGCCACCGGCGCCATCTTGTCGACCGCTCCGGGATGGCAGGGGGAAGAAGGCTGTGAGTTTCTGCGGCCCCTTCACTCCCTTTCGCTTCCCCGTCATGTCGATCGGTGCAGGAGTGTTCCCGGGATGCAGCGGTGTGAAGATCGAGGGTGGATGCCGAGCATAGCTGGGTAGATGTCGCTGGATTGCGGATGCTGGAGCCGGAGCAAGGGATCAGACGTCCATCACGGTCCCGCGCTGGCCACGCCCCGCTCGCTATTTTTAACATGCAATGTGTAACTAACAAACGGCAACCTATTTTCATCCTTAAACTACCGTTAGACGAGTTGGTGTGTAAGGCTACGTTTCCACTAGTACAATGCCAAAGTCATGCGATTTGCAGTGCGACTGATGCACTTCTTTAGTGCAATTTTGATCTGATATAGCACTCTTGAGTATCAAAGTAGTGCAGGCATCTTTCCAAAGTCGTGGCAACTTTAAGTTGCTTAGGACCAGGGAAGGTCGCATGACAAGTCGCACCAGTGGAAACTGAGCCTACGTGTTAATTGGGACCCCTGGTGGTTTCAGCTACTGCCCACCCCGTGATGAACTAGATGCATTGTTTCTGCAACTTTTTTTTTTTTTTTTTTTTTTTGGGGGGGTACAAAAAACTTAGATACAAAAAGCTACATTTATTAACCTGTAGTTAATGGTTGCTTGTTAAGCCCTTCAGGTGTCTGATTGCTTCCAAGCTAAAATTGTTTCCAGCCCCCTCTTAAGGCTGACTTAATTGATCTCCAGGTCTGTGCTCGTTAAGACCTTAGATGCTAGGAGACTTGGATTCCCACCTGTGGGTGTGTAGGATTACTACACCTACTCATACAAGGTAGGGTAACAGATGCTACTAATGTGGTGTATACACCCACCTTAGACTTCCATTATTTGTAAATACCCTGGTTCTCCTCTGGTGGAGGAAGGTTTAGTATAGGAGTCCAAGCTATGCTTATATAAAGCGTGCCCTCTGCTGTCTAATTTTTAGTTGATATCACCATGACTCTGACTTTATGCCTGGTCTGGCGGCATCTCAGAAATGCACAATGTGGCATGCACTACATTGTTAGTAACATTTCTGTTGGTACTTGGATGTACCCTGTTGGTACTTGGATGTACCCTGACATGTCAGAAATGCACAAGGGCTTCCAGTGTCATTTGTGTTATAACCACACTGGTTGTTAATAACATCTGTTACACTTCAGGTAAGACACCTGATTAGTTGCAGACAGATCCATAAGGGGTGGTGTATTGAACATTGTTCACAAACTGACATAACATTCAGTGGTGACGGGGGGGGTCATAGGTTTGCTGTTCTTGAGTATATACCAGTCCAGCCCTTTTGAACCTATAGAAGAGGTTCCCTTTAAGTTTTGGTCCTCAAAACTAGCCTTCCTGGTTAGCTGTCACTATTGCCAGAAGAGTAGGGCATTTACAAGGTCTTTCTAGTAAAGAACCATTTGTTAATCTTCCCAGATAGGGTGATTCTCAGGCCAGATCCCCTATATCTGTCCAAGATGGCATCTTCCTTTCACAGGAAGCATGAGATAATTTTTTCCCATCCATGTGTGGTAACCCTAAGAATGAAAAATAAATGAATTGTCACTGCTTAGATGCGAGGAGGTGCATCATCACTGATCTATAGAGCAATGTTTTTCAAACAAGGCACCCTTTAGGCTCCATTCACACCTGGGCGTTTTTTCAGGCGTTTTTTTCAGGCGTTTTTTTCAGGCGTTTTTACGGGCGTTTTTACAGGCGTTTTACAGGCGTTTTACAGGCGTTTTTTGTGCAGGCATTTTTAGATTAACTAGAGACCAATGGAAAACGCCTGTAATCTGCCCAAAAAGCTCATGTACTTTTTTGAGCGTTGGGCGTTTTGCTTCAGGCGTTTAAACTCTCAGATGTGAACAGGGGCCATTTAAATGAATGGGGTTTTACTTGTTGGGCGTTTTGGAAACGTTTCTTTTGAGCGTTTTTGGAGCATCTGGCAGAATCTGGCAGAATCCCGAGGCACACCAACCAAAAATGTTGATTAAAATTATATTTATGAGAAGCCACAGGTAACGCACATGAAAACAGCGGGTATTCTGCGCTACACCTGCGCTGCGGCCAAACAGAAGCAGATGTGCAAGCAGAATACAACACAAAAACATGCAGTTTCCATTAACAATAATGCAGATGATTGCTTTTTTTTTTTTTTTTGCTTTTAAATGTAATCGCCAACTATTTACTCTTATTTTACATAAAAAAAAAATATATATATATATATATACATAAGATATGGGGGGTTTTAAATGCTGTATTATTGTTAATGGAAACTGCACTTCTTTTTTAATGTTGTATTCCGCTTGCACATCTGCTTCTGTTTGGCCGCAGTGCAGGATACCCGCAGTTTTCATGTGTGTTTCCTACTTCTATTCTGTCCCTCATTTTTGGTGTGCTTTCAGAAAATACACCAAAAACGTAGGACATAGTATAAGTTTGAGAAGCCACAGGTAACGCACATGAAAACAGCGGGTATTCTGCGCTACACCTGCGCTGCTGCCAAACTGAAGCAGATGTGCAAGCGGAATACAACACAAAAAAAGACGTGCAGTTTCCATTAACAATAATACAGATTGCTTTTTTTTTTTTTTTTTGCTTTTAAATGTAATTACCAATTTTTTACTCTTTTTATGTAAAATAAATATACATAAGATATGGGGGTTTTAAATGTTGTATTATTGTTAATGGAAACTGCACTTCATTTTTAATGTTGTTGCAAACAGAAGCACATGTGCAAGTGGAATACAACATAAAAAATGCAGTTTCTATTAAGAATACAGCATTTAAAACCCATGTATATTTATATTACTTGGTGAAAGCAAGAACAGGTAAAGTTAAGATAGTGACCGTCCATCCATTATAATAATTAACTCACAGAGCCACTGAAGCCACTCCTGTTCTTCTTCTCTGCTGGAACTTGTCTTGAAAAGCGCGCCAGCAGCAGCTTCCGGGACCGTGGCTCTCACCTCCCAGCAAGCACTTGCCGATCCTCGCATAGCAACCGATGACGGCATCGGTTGGCATAGACGCGGTCGGGAGGCCGGCGCAGCTTCCATATCGCAAGTGGCAGCGGAACGGAATTTAGCTGTCCCTTCTGCCACAATCAGAATGTAGAACGGTTTGTCTGCTAATATTACTGCAAGGAAAACATTTCTTTAGGGTTAATGCACATTTGGGTCATTTTGTCGCGGCACACCTGGGGACTCCTCACGGCACACCTGTGTGCCGCGGCACATAGGTTGGGAAGCACTGCTATAGAGGATCAGGGAGTTTAGGAGTTATATTCATCTTCTGATCCTCTACTCTGGTCCAAGAAAAGGACTGCAGGCTCCAAAACCTTCAGTCTCTAAGTGGGTTAGACAAGCCATGAACGTTGTCTTATGAGGTTGCAGGTGTTCCAGCAAAGCTGAAGGCACACTCTACAAGGGCACTGGCAACATCCTGGGCTAAAAAAGCTGGAGCTTCCTTGGAACAGATGCGCTGTTCAGCCACCTGGTCCAGCCAGGACACTTTTTTTTTTTTTTTTTCCTGAAGCATTACCGTGTGGGCAGTAAGGTAAAAGGTGCTGTCTCGGCAAGATCTAGCCTTTGGCTGAAAGGTACTGCAGGCAGTGTTCCCACCCTAAAGTAGGCTGGTGTGTTCTTTATTATCCTCTCATATGTTGGCCGTCCTGGATGGTGTAGAGAGAATACCTACCGTTGGTGTACTGGTAACGGTATTTCTTCAAACCTTCCAGGACGGCCGGCCTACTTCCCGCCCTGTTAAAAGGATGAGTAAAATAAGGTAAGGTAAATGGCAACTGGTGAGTGCCTAAGGGCTTATAAATCCCTTGTGTGTCCCTTGTGTATTGGTTGTGGAAGCTACTTTATTACAACTGAGGGACAAGGGAAAGGGTGGGGCCTTTTAACAAGCTGAAAATTGTCTGTTTCCTGTGGGAAGGAGCCACCATCTCTCATATGTTGGCCGTCCTGGATGATTTGAAAAAAATAGTTACCAGTACACTATAACGATAGGTAATTGACATGCCTGCCACACCTGGGGGTGGAGGAGGGTTGGCGAAGCGTTGGGCTGCAGTGCCACACTTATTAGCATTGGCGGCTGTCGGGCCAGTTGTGTTAGGTGTGCTCGGTGGCCTGACATATAGCGGAGGATAGTAAAAAGAACCCCAAGAAGTTTTTCAAGTATATAAACAGTAAGAAAGCGAGGCTAGAACACATTTGCCCCATAAAAGATGACAAAGGAAATATGGCCACTGAGGACAGAGAAAAGGTGGAAGTGTTAAAAAATTTCTTCTCAGTCTTCACAAAAGAATCGGGGGGGGGGGGGGGGGGCTACACGAACCTAGCTTGTAAGGCCGAACTAAACAACACACCTCAGGAAATACCGCCATGGCTAACAGAAGATAGACTTAAAACTAAACTAGAGAAACTTAACATAAATAAATCACTGGGACCGGATGGCTTGCACCCGAGGGTTCTTAAAGAGCTCAGCCAGGTGATTGCCAGACCATTATTCTTGATCTTTAAGGATAGTTTACAGACGGGTATGGTGCCAGCTGATTGGAAAAAAGCCAACGTGGTACCAATATTTAAAAAGGGGCCGAGATGTATCCCGGGTAACTATAGGCTGGTCAGCCTAACATCTGTAGTCTGCAAGATTTTGGAGGGGATGTTAAGGGACCACATACAAGACTTTAGTAATGAAAACTGTATTATTAGTAGTAATCAGCATGGATTCATGAAAAATCGTTCTTGCCAAACCAATCTATTAACCTTCTACGATGAAGTGAGCTGCCACCTAGATGAAGGAAAGCCTGTGGATGTGGTGTATCTGGACTTTGCAAAGGCCTTTGACACCGTTCCCCACAAACCCTTACTGTACAAACTAAGGAAGGTAGGTATGGACCATAAGGTGAGTACCTGGATAGAGAACTGGCTCCAGGGGAGAGTCCAGAGGGTGATGATTAATGGGGAGTACTCGGATTGGGCGGGTGTGGAAAGTGGGGTCCCCCAGGGTTCTATCCTGGGACCAATCCTGTTTAATTTATTCATAAGTGATCTAGAGGAGGGGATATCTAGTACAATCTCAGTATTTGCAGATGATACTAAACTAAGCTTGCCAATGTATTCTATGCAGGATGTGGAAACCTTACAAGCGGACCTGAACAAAATAACGGGGTGGGCAACTACATGGCAGATGAGGTTTAATGTTGAAAAATGTAAAGTAATGCACTTAGGGGCCAGAAACCAGAAAGCAAGCTACTCGCTAGGGGGGGGGGGGACCTCTGGGTGAGTCTAGGATGGAAAAAGACTTGGGGGTACTGGTAGACAACAGGCTTGGCAGTGGCATGCAATGCCAAGCCGCTGCAAGCAAAGCCAACAGAATACTGGGATGTATAAAAAAGGGGATTCACTCCAGAAATAAGAGATTATTCTCCCACTCTACAAGACTCTGGTCCGGCCACATCTGGAGTATGCTGTCCAGTTCTGGGCACCGGTCCTCAGGAAGGATGTGCTGGAATTGGAAAGAGTCCAGAGAAGGGCAACAAAAATAATTAGGGGAATGGAGGACATCAGCTATGAGGAAAGACTACAAGCACTGAACTTATTCTCTCTGGAGAAGAGACGCTTGAGGGGATATGATATCAATGTACAAATTCTGTACTGGCTACCCTAGCATAAGGAACAAACTATTCAGAGAAAGGAGATACAATAAGACACGTGGCCACTCACTAAAACTTGAGGAAAGGCGGTTTAACCTTAAAATGGTAAGGATGTGGAATTCTCTTCCACAAGCAGTTGTATCAGCAGGGAGCATTGATGGTTTCAAAAAACTATTAGATGGGCACCTTGGAGACCACAACATACAGGGGTATACAATGTACGGTTAAAAGCAAACACACACACACATCATAGGTTGAACTGGATGGACTGATGTCTTTTTTCAACCTCACTAACTATGTAATCCTATTCGTCCAGTAAAAAATGTGATTAGTGTGCTTAAACCTAATTAGGTCTTGTAATATCCCAGCAGAAGGTTAATCCAATGTGATCTGAATAAAACGTGGTGAGACTGAATGAACTTTCCATTTGTATGAAAATGATGGCTACCTCCTTTTTATTTTTGTGTTTTCTTGTCTGATTTTGTTTAACTTATTACTTAGGGTTACACTATTGTGCCTTTAGGGGCCTCGTTTGCGCGGACATGGCATCCCAATTATTGGAACTGGCTGCTGTGCCTGGGTTTCATGCAGGAAAAGGTTCCTGCAGTCTTTTGAAAATACATGGGGCAGGAAATCCGCATGGTGCTTTTGCACCATGTGATTTCCCTGCAGTTCCTGCAAACATCCTGCCTTTTTTAGATGTGCATTAAGAATGATTGGCAGCCCCGTGTAAGATCAGCGTGGTTTGGGTGCTGGTACTGCAACATGTGCGATACCCGCAATAGTGTGAACCTAGCCCTGTTGGTTATCAGATATTCAAATGCGCGTCAGTATTTGATCGTCCCTCTGTACCCCAGTGTTTCTCAACTCCGGTGCTCAGGGCACACTAACAGGCCAGGTTTGCAAGAAAACTGAAATACATCACAGGTGATATCATTTGCTGCTCAGTGATTGCAGTATTCTAGTCTGCATCTTCCCAAGGTAATACTTTAAATCTGGCCTGTTAATGTGCCCTGAGGACCGGAATTGAGAACCACTGCTGTACTTACACTTCACCCAACCATTTGACTTGATTATGTACTAACAGCAAGTGCTAGCGAATGAAGTACAATGGATTTATGTAAACACCTGTGTGTATGTATGTATGTATGTATGCTCTCAAAAGTGAGTACACCCCTCACATTTTTGTCAATTATCTTTTCATGTGAAAACACTGAAGAAATTACTTTGCTACAATGTAAAGTAGTGAGTGTACAGCTTGTATAACGGTGTAAATTTGCTCTCCCCTCAAAATCTCAACACACAGCCCATAATGTCTAAACCGCTGGCAACCAAAGTGAGTACACCCTTAAGAGAAAATGTCCAAAATTTGGCCCAAAGTGTCTATTTTGCGTTGCCACCATTATTTTCCTCCACTGCTTAAACCCTCTTGGGCATGAGTTAACCAGCGCTTCACAGGTTGCCACTGGAGTCCTCTTCCACTCCTCGATATCACGAAGCTGGTGGATGTTAGACCTTGCACTCCTCCACCTTCCGTTTTGAGGATACCCCACAGATGCTTAATAGGGTTTATTTCTGGAGACCTACTTGGCCAGCCCATCACCTTTACCCTCAGCTTCTTTAGCAAAGCAGTGGTCGTCTTGGAGCTGTGTTTGGGGTAGTTATCGTGTTGGCGTACTGCCCTGTGGCCCAGTCTCTGAAGGGAGTGGACCATGATCTGCTTCAGTATGTCGCAGTACATGTTGGCATTCATGGTTCCCTCAATGAACTGTAGCTCCCCAGTGCTAGTAGCACTAATGCAGCCCCAGACCATGACACTCCCACAATGCTTGACTGTAGGCAAGACACACTTGTCTTTGTACTCCTCACCTGTTTGCCGCCACACACTTGACACCGTCTGAACCAATTAAGTTTATCTTGGTCTCATTAGACCACAGGACATGGCTCCAGTAATCCATGTCCTCAGTCTGCTTGTCTTCAGCAAACTGTGGGCTTTCTTGTGCATCATCTTTAGAAGAGGCTTCCTTCTGGGACGACAGCCATGCAGAAGAACAATTTGATGCAGTGTGCGGCATATGGTCTGAGCACTGACAGGCTGACCCTCCCCTTCAACGTCTGCAGCAATGCTGGCAGCACCAGCATTTCCCAAAGACCACCTCTGGATAGGACGCTGAACATGTGTACTCAACCTCTTTAGTCGACCATTTTTTTTTCTCTGGATCGTTTTTGCTGTGAGATCTTCTAGCAATTATGCTGGGCGACAGACTGGACCCCCATATCCAGTGGTCACCCTGGTCTGGCAATCGAACGCGTGCAGGCCTTGGCTCCGCGCTGGGTTGGCCGTGACATAGTCCCGCTGGATGGGGACTGGTCCGCGAGTTAAGCGTCTCGCCAGGACGCACACGACAGGATCTAGGCTGATGTTGCAGTGTTCCAATTTGGCCAAAAGCCCCCCTACTCAGGTGGCGTAGGGTCCGGTCATGAGTTGGCACCCGCCTGTGTTTCCGGTATGAGTGAACATTCCCCCCCCCCTTTCCCTGGTGGCGGATTTTGGGGTGGACGTGGGCCCTCTCTCTGGGATCGTCTGGCCCTCACACTCCAGGGATCCCTCTGTCCTTTTGTGCCCCCCCCCCCTCCTCTCCGCCGCCCCTCTCCCCCCTCCCGCGTGGGGCTTTTTGGGCCTAGTGTGCAGGCCGTATGGTGGGCCAGAGGAGTGCGCCGTCCGATCCTGCGGGGGGGGGGGGTGTCCTTGGTGGGGTTTTTCTGGTGTGGATGGGCATCTGTGGGTCTCGATTCCCACAATTCTGACATTTTGTTGTAGCAGGTCTGCTTCTATAATGGTGGCCATCTTGGTACACCCGTTTTCGGCCATTTTGCAGTCTATTTTTTTTTTTTTGCTGTGGAGGCTGGTGGGAGTGCCTGGAGGACAGTTGTCATGAGGGTTGTCTCTTCCTCTGTGGGGGTCTGTTAGTGTGTGCCTGACCTCCCTGGGGGGGGGCGCTTTGGGGCGGCTTTAAAAAAAAAAATGGAATTTTATTTTTTTTAAGTTGCTGGCGGGTTCCTCAGGTTCAGTATGGACCCTGCAGCCATTAGTTTCCACCTCACCCCCTCACGGAGGCCGCAGGGCCTTCCTGATCTTCACTGTCCGTCGATGAGGGAAGCATTTGGGCCCGGGTGAAGGTGGAAGGTGCGCTGAGCCGTTTCTCTACCTACCCCTGCCTTATCTGATGTCTCGGAGTCTGGCTCAGCCGCAGCAGACGTGGGGCCTCCCTGCCGGGTCGGTTACCTCTCACTCTTCCTACTCGGATAAGGAGGATGACATGTCTTAAACGGTTGTAAACCCAATAAAAAAAAAATAAAAAAAAAAAACCTGCAAGACAAAGGCATAATGAGCTAGTATGCATCGCATACTAGCCCATTATGTATAACTTACCTTAAATTGAAGCCCCGACACGGACCCCCGGACATCGCTGCGGGCGCTGCCATGATCCCTCGTCGTCTCTTCCGGGTTTGGCGGCTCCGGCGCGATTGGCGCATGCGCGCGGGAGTGATTTTTCCGGCAAGCTCCCGGCAACTTAATTGAAGGTCCCCCCGGACCTTCAGAGCGCATGCGCCGCTCGCACGAGCGGCTGCATGCACTGTAAATATCTCCTAAACCGTGCCGGTTTAGGAGATATTATTTGTACCTACAGGTAAGCCTTATTATAGGCTTACCTGTAGGTAAGTGTCAAAAAGCGGGATACTACCGCTTTAACTCCCCTGCTGCGACAGGTGCTGGTGGATGCACTGGCTGTTTTTGGTGCGTGACACCCTGCAATTTGGGGGTCGCAGCAGCGGCTGCACCTGGGGCGCAGGTGGCATCTGGCACTCGCATGACATCTGGAGCTGCTCTTTTTGCTGGCTTTTAATGTAGGAGGGGGACCGTCTGAGGCATTTCCCTGGGGTGTCAAAGCGGCCATTAGACGTTGCCCCTTTTGGGCAATCTCTGGTACAGAGGACTGTTCCGCCTTTGGACGTACGGTCTCTAGCTGAATGGGACTACCATTGTTCCAGTGGTGGAATCCCCATCCTTTATGTACTTGGGGGGATAGGATGGCGCAGGCTGTGACCTGCGATATTTACTCCCTGGCGTAGTCTGCACTGGGAGCAGTGTTTGTCCTTGCCACGCAGACTCTGCCTGATGGGTGGAGTTCCACCGCCGTGACTTGGTGTGGGACATGTCCCTCTTGCCCTGGGGGAGATGTTGGACCAGCTGGCGCAGGGGCTGCAATTTGTTTGCGATGCCGTGCTGGTCAAGGCTCCCTTTTATGGGTCACCTTATTTTCGGCGATGGTTGTCCAGCGTCTACTTGACCGTAGTGTTGGTCTGCGGATCAAACTTCTACGACTGTCTAAATTGATCTCCCTGTTCAGGGGGATCGCCTGTTTGGCGATGCCATGGATGACATTATATAAGGGTCTCACTGGGGGAAGAGTGCCTGTTTTCTTCCACAGGCTAACAAGGGTAAGGTCCTTCGTCGCAGTTGGGGTTCTTCCCTTTCGGCTCGCAAATAGTTTCTTCCCTCGGACGGTTGATGTGGCCAAGTCCTTTCAGACTTCCGTGTGTGGTTCCAAACGACCCTGGTCTGGAGAAAATTAGATCGTTTTTTTTTTTTCTAGACCTGCGGACTAGGCCTACTCGGCCTTAAGGTGCTTCCTCACCCATCTAGGGGGAGGTCCTTGCCGGTCAAGGACCTGCGGCTGGCTCGGATCCCAGGCAGCCTGGTTCAGGAGGTCATGCGGTTCAGTTGCAAGATCGAGTCCCGATCCGTTTATTTCCGGCAAGGTTTTTTTTTTTTTTTTTTTTTCCTCCGAATGTACAGCTTTCCCGGATCACTTAGTGGCGCTCTGTGGGGCAGTTAAGGCTCTGATTCAACAAGCTGGACCAACTGGTCCTTTAATGGTTCCGTGCAAATCAAAAATTCAAGTTGGTATCGGTTCGCATGGTGGTGGCTTCCCTGCATCAAGAGGATTACTGGCCTCCATAGACATCAAGCTGCCTACCTTAACATCATGTTATGTTCGGGACACCTACGGGTTCTCAGAGATCCTTCCCAACGGCAAAACTATCGGTTTGTGGCGTTGTCCTTGGGTCTTGCTTATGCTAGTAGGGTCTTCACAAAGGTGTGGCTCTGGTCCTGGCGCTGTTGCGGCAGTAGGGCGTATCAGTCCAGGGTTACTGGCTGATCTGCTTCTCCTCCTCTCCTACGGTGCTGACAAACAAATTACAAATTTGGAAGTCACCACGAGAACTCTGGAAGAGTTCAGGTGGGTTCTGAACCTTCAGAAGTCATCCATGTTCCCTTCCATGAGACTGGATTATCTGGGCCCGACTTTGGACTTGCCCTCAGTCAGGGTGTTTTCTCCCTCCGGGGAAAAAACTCTTGGGAACTTCAGACTGCGGTTCATGTTCCGCACACGGTTGTCCCTTTTGGTCCTGTAATGTGAGTTCTGGGACTGATGGTGCCGTGTTTAGAGACTGTCCCTTTCGCTCAATCCCTCTCGGGGATCCCCCAGAAGGCGTTCCTTCTTGAATAGGACTAGAATCCAAACTCTGGTCTTTTGGATCTGGCTGAGCTGGCTGGCCAGGAAGTCTTGAGCTGGAATCCTTCCTCCCCTTTTTCCTGAACACTTATCACTGCGGATGCAAGCCTGTCTGGGTGGGAAGGAGTCCTCGGCAGGTTCTCTGCTTCGGGAGTATGGTCCCTGGAGGATCCAGGTTACCGATCAATGTCCTGGGGTTGAGAGTGATCCAGGTTTGCCTGGTTCACTGGATCGGGCACCTGCCCAGTGCACGTTCAATCGACTTGTGCCATAACCGTGGCTTATGTCATTCTCCAAGGAGGCACCAGGGGTGTCCTTGCGGCATTGGATGTGCCAATTCTTCGTTGGGCAGTGCGCCTTGTTCCAGCTCTTCTGCTGTTCCCTTTTTCAGGTGTGGAAATCTTGGCGGGCCGATTGCCTTGGATGCAGTTGAATTGTCCCTTCAGCCGGAGGGGTTTCTGCAGTTGTGCCTACTTTGAAGCACTCCAGACATGGACCTGTTGCATCTACTGGATAGTGCTGCGGTTTGTGGCCCGCTCCCGGGACCCTCTGGCGGGTGCAGTGGTGGCACCATGGGTTCTGTCATGGGCAAGAAAATTCGCTAGGTTCAACTTGAACGATGCCGTGGAGTTTAGCATGGTCATCTGCGCATGGCTGCCGATGGCATGGTCGTGTGTGCTAGGGCTGCAACGACTAGTCGACGTAGTCGACTACAAAAAATCGTTGACGTGCGTGAAAGGCGTTGACGCGTCAACACGTGACGTCACACGCCCCCTGGCCGGCCGCAGCGCAGCTTTAGAGGACCGCACAGCTCGCCAGATCAGAGCGATACCTGTAGGTAGGCGGGCGGGGAGGCCCTGGAAGCCCCAGCTGTCACAATAGACTCGGCCGCATCCTCCGGGAGATCGCAGCTCTCAAACCACAGCGGCGCAGCCAATGTCACGGCCAAAACCCGCAGCCCGCCCCTTCCGCAGCCACAGGCCAATGAGAGCTGCCAGACATCAACATGAAGCGGCCATTCACAGAACTGGACCGCAGATATCCTTCCAGCCCCGCCCACTAGTGGAGATGGCAACAGAACGCTAGGCGACACACCCACCGCCCGGACACACCCACCTAACAAAAGCAGCACATGACCCCATCCACTCATCACTGCAGAGATCTGGAAGCTGACCATTTCCCATGGCAACGCCAGTCATTGTTCCACTACAATTTTCAAGGCAGCATGTTGACATTGGAGCAGATACAACAATCACCTGGGCCATGCATCCTCCAAAAAGCTGACTACATACCATACAACCTGACTGTAGGAGGTTGTACAATCTACTAACTACCAGGGGATTGGAAGAAAGCTAATGTGATTCCGATATTCAAAAAGGGCCAGAGGCATATCACGGGAAATTATAGGCCTGTCAGTTTGACATCAATAGTATGTAAACTTCTGGAGGGGATGATAAGGGACTATATTGTAGAGTTTGCTAAAGACAACATCCTAATCAGCAGTAATCAGCACGGGTTTACAAATGGGCGTTCTTGTCAAACCAATCTCTTAGCATTCTACGAGGAGGTAAGCTGTGAGCCAGATAGGGGGAGACCAGTGGATGTGGTGTACTTGGATTTCGCTAAGGCGTTTGATACAGTTCCCCACAAGCGCTTAATTTATAAAATAAGGTCTGCAGGCATCGACCGCAGAGTTTGCTCTTGGATACGGAATTGGCTTAAAGGGCGTGTCCAAAGGGTGGTAATAAACAGCGCATACTCAGACTGGTCTGAGGTTGTAAGCGGGGTGCCCCAGGGCTCAGTCCTGGGATCAATTTATTCATAAACAGCATTGAGGACGGGATCAGTAGTGCGTTATCAGTTTTTGCAGATGACACAAAATTGGCCAGGGCAATAACTGCACAGCATGAAGCAGATATCCTACAGAATGACCTGGACAAAATTAGAGTGGGCAACGACATGGCAAATGAGGTTTAACGTGGAGAAGTGTAAGGTTTTGCACTTGGGGACTAAAAACATAAGCACAATACACTTTAGGAGGGGAACCCCTGGGGGAATCAAAAATGGAGAAGGATCTGGGAGTCTTGGTTGATGATAGATTAGGCAACAGCATGCAATGTCAAGCGGCAGCTGCCAAAGCCAGCAGAATATTAGCATGCATAAAGAAAGGGATGTATTCCAGAGATAAGACTATAATCCTTCCACTTTATAAAACTCTGGTCCGACCGCATCTGGAGTATTCTGTCCAGTTCTGGTCGCCAGTCCTCAGGAGGGATGTGTTGGAGCTGGAGAGAGTCCAGAAAAGGGCAACTAAACTAATTAGGGGATTGGAGGACCTTGACTATGAAGAGCGTCTACAATCGCTCGATTTATTCTCCCTGGAGAAGAGACGTCTGAGGGGGGACATGATAGCAATTTATAAATATCTTAATGGGGATCCCAGCTTAGAAAAAAAGCTGTTCATTCAAAGGGATTGCATGAGGACTCGAGGGCATACAATGCGATTAGAGGAGAAGCGTTTTAACCTCAGGCAACGTGGGGGGTTCTTTACTGTTAGGGCTACAAGATTGTGGAATTCTCTACCACAAGAGGGTGGTTTCTGCGGGTAGTATGGTGGCTTTCAAAAGACTCTTAGACTTACATCTCAAGGATCAGAACATTCAGGGGTATGTGAGATGATTACAGCCACACACCTACACAGGTTGAACTGGATGGACTATTGTCTTTATTCAACCTCACCTACTATGTAACTATGTAGAGCAAGTACCTGTCTTGAATTGGATACAAGAGTGGGTAAATTAAAAAAAAAAAAATTGTATATTTTTTTTTTTTTTCAGATAAAAAAAAAAAAACCGTACTGCCCCCAGATGGCTGCAGCACTGATACAAGCTGCATCTGTTGTCTGCCACCTGAAAGACTGAAATAAGCTTAACAGAGTTGTAAACCCTCTTTATATAAAAAAAAAAAAACAAAACGTGATTATACTTACCTGCTCTGTGCAAAATGATTGCAGAGCAGCCCCGATCCTCTTCTGGGATGCACTGCTGACACTCCGGGGCCCTCCTCAGGTGCCCCCACAGAAAGCCTTCCATGGGGGTACCCGTGCAGGCTTGTTCCTGAGATCCCCTGCTGCATCCAATGACAGACAGCGGTACTTTGGTCCGCCCCCCACATCACTGGATTAACACTGGATCAATGGCTCCTGCTGCTATCAATCTGTCCAATGAGTAGAGGGAGCAGCTAGAGCCCCTGCGCTCATGCACATTGCTGGATCGGACTCGTAAGAAAACGGGGGAACCTGCAGCACAGGTTTTTCACCTTAAGGCATTAACACCACTTTATGACCATGTGAAGGAGGCCTGAAAGCAAAGCAACAAGCTAGAATAGCTTATTTCTTGCTCTAGAAGCTCCCCTGCAACTGTGTGCAGGGTCCCCCAAAGCCTCTAAGGCCCCTTTCACACGGGCAACCTCTGATCTGCGTTTCAACAAGGGATCCGCTTGTGAAATCCCTTGCTGATCAGAAAATAGAGGTCTCTGTATTACAGGATTAATTAGCTAATAAAAAAACACACAATTAAGCAAAAAAAAAAATAAATAATTGATAGATTAGTCGACAGACAAATTAATCGTTAGTTGCAGCCCTAGTGTGTGCGTGCTCTCGGATGGGCCAAGGTCAGTATCGGCTGCCAAGAAGTTTTTGCAGGATCGAGGTGGAAGGGATTCCTGTCTTTCGTGGCTCTGGACAGGCCTCGCAGAGCTTGGTACACTGGCCTGGTTAGGCTGGCCGCAGATGCTCCTTGGAGAATTCCTCTCAGGGAGGAGTTATTGTCTCCGGGGCCCTTCTCCCGTCCGAATTTGCAGTTGCTGACTTTGCCGACTTGGTTGTTGAATATCAGGTGCTGAAGGACGGGTTTGGCTGCTTCAGTGATTCCCACCCTGCTTGAAGCGTGGGAAGCGACTTCTAGGGTGATTTTTGTTCATATGCGAGACATTCGTGTATTGCGTGGGCTCCCCTTCGCTCTTACTCGGTGGCCCGGATCTTGGCTTCCTTTAATGGGGAGTTGATCACAAGTTGACCCTTAGTACTGTCAAGGGTCAGGTTTTGGCACATTTCTTCCAAAGGCCGTTGGCCGCCTGTGCCCTGGTGCGTGACTTCTTCCAGGGGGTGCGACACTTGGTGCTTCCGGTGCGACCTCTGTCGCCAACTGGGGACCTTGATTTGGTGCAGTTGGTTCTTTTAGACCCTCTGCGAGTATTTGAGGGTTTCCCCTGTCTACCTTTTTACAGAAGGTGGCTTCCTTGGTTGCTGTCACTCTGTGTGCAGGTGTCGGCACTGGCAACATTGTCCTGTCCTCCCTATATGTTGATCATGGGGCCAAGTGGTACTTGTCCGGATCCGTCCTTCCCTCCGAAGGTGGTTTCTGGTGTTCACTTGCACGGGGACATGGTATTCCCATCTTGTCCTGAGCCCTCACATCCTAATGAATGTGCATTGCTTACTCTGTTTAGAGTGCAGGCAAGAATGTCAAGAAAATATCGGCAAGATCAGCCAGTTCCGGGGCCGATACCGATCTATCGGAAAGTGCACATTGGCCCCCGATATATCGGTCTATCCCTAACTTTAACCTAAGGGTGTACTCGCCAGCGGTTTAGACATTAATGGCTGTGTTATTTTGAGAGGACAGCAAACGTGCACTGTACACTCACTACATTGTAGCAAAGTTGTCATTTTTTTTTTCTGTTTTCACGTGAAAAGATTTAATAAAATATTTACAAAAATGTTAGAGATTTGCTCACTTTTGTGAAATAGTGTGTGTGTAAAGATATGACATATGGCTTGAACATTTAAATTCACATTGTAACCTTGCTTTTCATTCTTTTACTATGTGTTCACTGCTATTAGGAGGGTGAAGAAGGAATTATCTCTTATGACGACTGTGGAATCCGACTTACTGTCATCTATCACCTCAAGGATTTGGAAGGTTCTTCTCCCCCCCAGGTTGGGGATAAGGTTAGTATTTGTATATTTTTGCCACTGAACTGAGGGGGAACGCAAAGTACATATTTTTGCTATAAAGTGTAGATACATCTTACTAGGTACTAAGTACTTTTATTTCCCTCTTCTCCATTGCATCTGAAAAATAAGCTATCTGAATCGTATAGTACAGGATGGGTATTCATAGAATGTGGGTTGTATGTTGCTACAGTAAGATGATTGGACTCTAACAAAATGTTTTGCTAGGGCTGCTACCTGGAGTGTAATGCACTGCACCTCCATAAATTGATGTGCAAATTAAGTGTTGTAAGATGCTGTACACCCCCCTTTTTTTTTTTTAAATGGAAAATGGTAAAAGCGTTCATATATAATTGTGTTGATGCAGCGCACTCAACAAAAATGCACTAAACTCAAATATACAAAAAGTTTCCTAGGTAGCAACCATCAGTAGCAAGTTTATTACCCTGTAAAATATAGCAACAGTGAAATGTTTTAAGCAAAACCTAAAATAAATTGTGGAAACCTTTTGTAGTGCTATTGCATAGTAATCTGCTCTTACCAGTCTATTGCCTTGTAAAACTCAAAATTTCAATATTAACCATTGATTTTGTGTGTGTGTATATATTCCAATATAAAACTAGTCCAAATAACATGATTTATTTAAAGTGATACTAAACACACACTGTTTAATCTAGGAGGGAGAGCGTGGGGTTGTCATTTACCACTTTGTATATGCTCACATGTGAAAAGGTTTCTACCTTTTTTTTTTTTTTCCTTCAAAGCCCCTTCCTACAGGGCTGTCTTCTCGGGTTTACTGTTTCCACTATTTCACCATTTCACCTGAGAAATGATGCGATGGTGCAGCCAGCTAGTCCCAGAGGTGATCCAAGACTAGATATTTTATTGCCTCTATGGCCTTGGAGGACTGGAGCGTAGACATGAGGTTACTTCCGTTCCTGGGTGGAAGTAAACCATCTCCCCCAGATCTCTCTATAAGGTCCGGTTCACACTTATGCGAGTGCGGGAAGGCTGCGAATCCGCAGCCTGTTCCTGCATCGCACACGCACCCCCGGCAGTTCACACTGCCATATGCTATACGCTGGGGGTGTCAATGTAATCTTAACGACACCCCCAGTTTGATCGCATATCGCAGTGCGATCGTGCAGTTCGCACAGGATCGGATCGCACAAGTGTGAACCGCTGTGCGATCCGATCCTGATGCGGCTAGAAAAAAGGGTCCCTGTGCGTGTTTGGTGCGGCTGCGGTGCGAATTTAGCCATACAAACTGTATGGCTAAACTCGCACCGCACAGCCGATCGCATGTAACGAAGGAGCAGTGCTCTCCGACATTACATGCGCACCCCGCACACGCACAAGTGTGAACCGGGGCTAAAGAGGACGTGTTATCCTTATTTCTATTACAAGGCATGTTTACATTCCTTGTAATAGGATCAAGTGTTTAAAAAATAGACAGCTAAAAAGTAAAATAAGGAAAAAAGCAAACACACGTAAGTTGCACATGCATATGTAAACAGTATTTGCACCAAACATGAGATATCACTGCTAACGGAGCGGGAGCAATAATTCTAGTACTAGACCTCTATCTCTAAACTGGTAACCTGTAAAAGTGTTTGTCACCTATGGAGATTTTTAATACTGTAGTTTATCACCATTCCACAAGCGTGCGCAATTTTATAGTGCAATATGTTAGATGTCTATTTACTTGGCGTAACATCTTTCACATTTTACAAAAGAATTTGGGTAGAATTTGTGTGTGCGCGTTTTCTTTCGTACATTGACGGACACAGGTCCTGATTTTTAACCATTGGGTTATACTGCCCCCTACTAGGCCATGCAGCCAGCTTGGCACCTCCCTTGGAAGGGGTGGCACTGTGGGGTTTAATTTTTGATGGCAACTATGCCGCTATTTTTGTGGAGGGCACCTACCCCTTTTAGCGAAGCAGGACCAATGGGATACTCTGCCTGCGCATCTACGTGACAGTGGGTGGCCCCCTTTTAACCACTTTACGACCGGCAGCCGCAGATTTACTGAGGCAAGCAGCCGCTCCTGGGCAAACCGACGTAACTACATCGGTCGCGTGCAGGCAGCTAGGGGGCGTGCACGCGCCGCCGCCAGCACGCACCTGCCCCCGCTCGTCAGCGGGGGAAGCTGGCGCGTCTGGCGGCTCCAATTGTCACCTGACACTCTTAACCTCTCCCCGCTGACAGGACGGTCGGCTGATATAAACACAGCCGTCCGTCCGTCCGTCCTCCCTGCAATGATCAGAGACTGTGAACCTGCTATATAGGATCGCATGTCTCTGTGATCATTTCACAAGCCACTCCCCTAGGCTTACATTTAATCCCTTGATCCCTAACTGGGCTAACCCCTTCCCTGCTGATGGCATTATTACAGTAACAGTGCATATTGTTAGCACCGATTATTGTAGTAATGTCACTGGTACCCCCAAAAGTGTCAAATGTCAGTTAGGGGACCGATCTGTCCGCCGTAATCTGTCCCGCAAAAAATCGCAGATCGACGCCATTACTTGTAAAAAAAAAAAAAAAAAAAAAAAAAACAAATCTTTCCCTTAGTAGACACTAACTTTTGCGCAAACCATCAATACGCTTATTGCGATTTATTATTTATTTTTTTTTTTTTTTTATTTTTTTTTTTTTTTGTGTAGGCCTCTATGGAGGGATTCGATGGGCGGTCATTCCAGGATTTTCATATAGGAATTTCATATAGCGGAATGTGAAAAATATTTTTCTTACGTCCTCTGACAGTCGCCGCCCATTCAGTCTTCACTAATGGGGTATTGCTTCCTCTCCACAGGAGTTTCTAGGCATAAGACTTATAATTTATCTACATAGTCACACCCATGGGGGCTGTCCTAGTCCAATACCCCCCTGCAATAGCCATCTCAATTCAGTTGTCTTCTGCCTAGCTTTGGAGTGGATGGCCTTCCCTGTGCTGAGGCTACAGTCGCGGCCTGCCTTCTTTTTTTTTTTTTTTTTTTTTTTTCTTTTATGATTTTTTTTTTTTTTCTGAAAATGTCATTTTCTCTTACGTCCTCCGACAGTCGCCGCTGCCTCTAAGTCATCACTGTTGGGTATTGACTTCCGCTCCGCAGGAGTAGCTAGGCATAAAGACTTAGTCAAAAGAACAAAGGCATTTGCATATACACACCCATGGGGGCTGTTCCTTCTGGTCAATACCCCCCTGCAGTGACCACTCCAACTCAGTTTCATTCTGCCTAGCGTCAGGAGTAGTTAGGCTGCCCTGTGCTGGGGCTACAGTCTCTAATCTTTTATTTGATTTTCTTTGAAAATGTTAGTTTTTTCTTACTTTACTAGCTGTTTATTTTGTCAGCTTCTAGTTTTTAGTCGCTTCTTCGGATGAAGATGGATCATGCGGTGCTGGGATTCTGACTGACCGCCCTTGTTCTCCAGGGCAGAGGGTCAGATGGACCCCCAGCCCGCCATAGAGCGTTAAGCCGTTGTTCGTCCCTGCACTATGAACGACCCATCCCTGCTCGCAGCAGGTATGCAGCCATGAGGTGGCTACCTCACAGGACACATCTGCGATGCTGCAGTGTCATGTCCCTGGCTAACGGCGCTCCTTGTCAGATGAGGATAGCGGCTTTCTGTTCTGAGAGGCTCCCCACGCCATCTGGTACAGGTAAGTACTTCTGTGTGGGGCCTCTGTCTGGGGTAGCAGTCCTGTGTTGCTGTGTGTCCCCCATGTCTGTGCCTGTGTGACTCCCTGATGCGGTCCCTGCGGGGATCGCTTGTGCATGCGCTGCGGTGCTGTATGTTTTTGGGGGTCCCCTTCCCTGTGTCACTTCGGTGCTTGTTGGGGATGCAGACTGTATGTGTATTTGGTATGGGCAGGCATGTTTGGCTTCATTATGGGCAATACTACATGCTGTTTTGGCGCCATCTGTCCGCATGTTCGGCGGCCATTTTGCCGGAGCCTTCCATTCAGTCCTATGGGGCAGCCATTTTTCCTGAGTCATGCAGCTTATAAGTTCAGCCTACTCTGACAGCACTTCCTTTTACTCTGAAGCAGGACATCGGTGGTAACACTTTGCGGGGCTCTGCGGATTGTCTCTCTCAATTACCTTCTGTATTGTAATTTCTGGCTCCGTTTTTTCTTCTCCTGTTTGGGGGTCTTTGTCGCTGTAGAGGTGGGCTGCGCACTCCGCAGCGGTCTTAAAGGGGCAGTACCAAATTTATTGCACTGTTGTTTTTTCATCTTGTGCAATGGATTCTCAGTACAGCAAATTCCCCCCAGCTCTGGTGGGGGACCCCAGTTCTCCTGTGGCCCCTCTGAGACCTGATTTGGCCGCTGTAGTGGCGACCTTGGTGTCCAATATGGAAATGCTGATGGCTGAACGTGCTGCTAAAAAGAGGCCCAGATTGTCCTTCTCTTCTGATTCAGATGGTGATATGGCTGCTGCTGCGAGCGTGCCCTTTTCAGGGTCTCGCCCATCCTTAGACCCGCTGGGGTCTGAGGCGGAGGTGGAGGGGGTTGATACCTCCTCCCCAGGGTCACCTGAAGAGCGAGCGACCATGGATGAATTGATTATTTCTGTTAAGGAAACACTACATTTGGAGGATGAGCCCAGTCCTCCGGGCATTGTGTCCTCCTTTAGGACACACGGGACCTGCAAGTCGGCGCAGGTTTTTCCCTGCCCCGCTGAGTTTCATTACACTGTTAATGAAATTTGGCGCACTTTAAAACATCCATTCCTGGTTCCTAGTCGGTTCAAATTGCTTTATCCCTTTGCTACGGAATCGCGATGGTGTGTGCCTCCACAGGTGGATCACACTGTGGCCATGCTGAACAAGGCTACCTTGGTTCCTTCTGAGGATACCCCTGTTTTTCGGGATCCCACGGACCGGCGGTTGGAGTCTCTAGCCCGCCATTCTTATACGGTGGCGGGCTCGTTGCTCAGACCCATTTTCACGTCCGTTTTGGTGGCTCAGGCGGTGGCTGATTGGACTAAGGTGCTTAGGAGCAACCTCGTGTCTGATGCTGTTCCGCCTGCCCGGCTGGATATGGTGGATCAAATCCACCAAGGAATCATGTATCTGTGTGATGCGGCCTTAAATGAGGCCCCTTTAGTGGCACGCCTCTCCAGTGTCTCGGTACTTAACCGGTGACTGATATTGCTGAAGAGCTGGTCGGCTGACCAGTCCTCGCGGAAAACAGTTGCTGATTTTCCCTATGCTGGTTCTCGCCTTTTCGGCGATGCGTTGGATACCCTGGTGAAAGGCGTCACAGGGGGCAAGAGCACTTTGCTGCCCCAGGACCCGAAGAACAAGTCCTTTCGTGGCAAGCGGGGTTCTGCGTCCAGATCCACTCAGGGGTCCTTTCGTGCCTTTCGGAACCAATCCAAGGGCAAACCCTTCAAGGCCCAGGGCAGCCAGAAGAAGCCCTGGGCGGGCAAGCAGAAGTCAGGCAATGCCGGCTCGGCGGGTCAGTCCGCCTCTGCCTGAAGGGGCGCCCTCGTCCGCTTCAGGGGTGGGGGGACGTTTGCGCGGTTTCCTCCAACCTTGGCTGCTCCGGATTTCGGACAGGTGGGTTCAGGAAATCATTCGATCGGGGTACAAGATCGAATTCCTTTCCCGTCCGGCGGACAGATTCTTTCCCTCAAATCTTCATTTGCCTCCTGGGCGTCTGCGGGACCTACACCAAGCGGTGCAGGACCTTCTTGCTCAGGGAGTGATTGTCCCAGTGCCTCATCGGGACAGGTTTCGGGGATTTTATTCCAATCTGTTCAACTGTGCCCAGGAAGGAGGGCAAAGTACGTCCTATTCTGGACCTGAAAGCGCTGAACCGCTTCGTGCGCGTTCGCAAGTTCCGTATGGAGTCTCTCCGCTCGGTGGTGGCCTCCCGGAGTCCAGGGGAATTCCTGGCCTCGATAGATCTAAAGCATGCGTACCTGCACGTCCCCGTTTTCGAGGGTCATCAGCGGTACCTTCGGTTTGCTGTCGCAGAGGACCACTATCAGTTTGTGGCGTTACCTTTCGGTCTCGCTTCAGCTCCAAGGGTCTTTACCCAAGTGCTGGCGCCGGTTCTGGGCCTGTTAAGGGCACAGGGCATTGCGGTCTTGGGGTACCTGGACAATCTCCTTCTGAGATCAAGTGTCAGTCAGGACCTGGTGCGCGATCTGTCCACCACGGTGCAGACGCTACAGGAGTTAGGATGGACCATCAACGATGGTCGACGTTGTCTCCATCGGTTCGTCTTCCCTATCTGGGAATGATTCTGGACTCTGCTCAGGCAAAGGTGTTCTTGCCGGAGGACAAGCTCCGTACCTTGCAGGACGAGATCAGGTCCCTCAGGGACGACCTGTATGCGGGGCCTGGGGTTGATGGTTTCGGCCTTCGAGGCGATACCCTTTTGCTCAGTTTCACACGCGGGCTCTCCAGGCGGAGATCCTGGCCAGGTGGGACAGACTGCCTCAGTCCCTGGATCTGGTTGTCTCGTTGAGTCGTCAGACCAGACTGGCTCTTCTGTGGTGGCTCCAGTCCCTGACGGTGTCAGCAGGCAAGTCCTTCCGTCCGTTGTTGTGGACGGTGATTACCACAGATGCCAGCCTGTCAGGCTGGGGTGGAGTCCTGTGCAACCTGTCTGCCCAGGGCACTTGGTCGGAGGAGGAGTCCTCACTCCCGATAAATGTGCTGGAATTGCGAGCGATAAAACTCTTTCAGTGGTCGGACCAACTTCGGAGCTGTCCTGTTCGGGTACAGACGGACAATGCTACCGCGGTGGCTTGCATCAACCACCAAGGGGCGGCCCGGGAGGTGACCGACATTCTGTCTTGGGCCGAGACTCATGTCCCGGCGATTTCGGCAGTTCACATTCCGGGTGTGGAGAACTGGCAGGCCGACTATCTGAGCCACCAGACCCTGGACCAGGGGGAATGGTCCCTGCACCCGGAGGTCTTCCAAATGCTGTGTGTGAAGTGGGGATCCCCGGACGTGGATCTGTTTGCATCTCAGTTAAACCAAAAGGTGGAAAGGTTCGTGGCAAGAATGCGCGATCCTCTGGCGGACGCCTCGGATGCGTTGGTGGCCCCTTGGCATCAGTATTGTCTGATGTATGCCTTTCCTCCGATTCAGTTGCTATCCAGGTTCCTCCGCAGGTTAGCCTCGGATCCGCACCTGGTGATTCTGGTGGCGCCGGACTGGCTGCGCCGGTCCTGGTACGCCGACGTTGTTCACCTGACAGTGGCGCCTCCGTGGCGGCTGCCAATGCGGGAAGATCTCCTGTCTCTTGGTCCGATCTTCCATCATGCTTTACAGTTGCTGGCTTGAACAGCCTGGCTGTTGAGACCCAGGTCCTGAGGGACAGGGGTCTCTCCCCTGAGGTCATCCCTATTCTTGTCAAGGTTAGGAAAACCTCCTCTGGTAAAATCTATTACCATACCGGGAAGGCCTATTTCGCCTGGTGTGAGTCCAGGGGGTTCTCCCCTCGCTCGTACTCGGTGTCGAGAGTGTTGGCCTTCCTCCAGTCTGGGGTGGACTGGCGCTGGCCACAGTAAAAGGCCAGGTGTCCGCACTGGCTATTCTTTTCCAACGCCCTGTGGCGTCTCATTCCCTGGTTCGCACCTTCATTCAGGGTGTGCGACATTTGGCTCCTCCCAGGAAGGAGCCCTTGCCTCCATGGGACTTGAACTTAGTTCTGTCTGTGTTGCATCGTGCTCCCTTTGAAAACATACGGGAGATATCGTTGCCTCTGCTGTCTAAGAAGGTTGCCTTTTTGGTGGCGATCACTTCGGCCCGCAGGGTTTCGGAACTGGCGGCGTTGTCTTGCCGTTCTCCGTACTTGGTGATTCACAAGGATAAGGTGGTCTTGCATCCGCATTCCTCCTTCTTTCCTAAGGTGATCTCTGATTTCCACCTTAATGGGGACATTGTCCTGCCTTCGCTTTGTACGAAGCCTATGCATCCTAAGGAGGTTGCTCTGCATTCCTTGGATTTTGTCAGGGCGATCAGGGTTTACCTGTCGTCTACGGAATCCTTTCGGAAGACGGATTCCCTCTTTGTCCTTCCTGAGGGACCTCGGAAGGGCATGGCTGCGTCTGCAGCGACTATTGCCAAATGGATCAGACAGACCATTGAACAGGCTTATGCTTTGAAGGAACGGGTTCCACCCTTCCCTGTTAAGGTGCACTCTACCAGATCTGTGAGTGCGTCCTGGGCCTATTGGCATTGGGCCTCCGTGGCCCAGGTGTGCAAAGCTGCAACTTGGTCGTCGGTGCACACTTTTTCCAAATTCTACAAAGTTTATGTTCTGGCGTCAGCTGATGCCTCCTTTGGCCGCAAGGGTCTCAGTGCGGCGGTGCCATGAAGGACCCTTGTTTTTTTATGGGTCCCTGGCTGTTGGTGTTTGCTTTCCTGGGCTGTTGCTCCTGTTGAGCATTGTTTTCTGTTGCCCAGCAGGTTCTCTTACTGTGCATGTAAGGTTCCTTTCTCTGATGTGGGTACTGCGTTGCCTTTTCTACGGTTGCGTCTCCCACCCCTCATGTCTATACTGCTTTGGGACATCCCAACAGTGATGACTTAGAGGCGGCGGCGACTGTTGGAGGACGTAAGAGAAAACTGAATTTTTGTAAAATCTTACCTGTAAAATTCCTTTCTGAGTCCTCCAAGTCGCCGCCCCCGCCCCTCTTTTGGGGTTGTGTTCTTATTACCTACTGCTATGCTACCAAACTGAGTTGGGAGTGGTCACTGCAGGGGGGTATTGACCAGATGGGACAGCCCCCATGGGTGTGTATATGCAAATGCCTTTGTTCTTTTGACTAAGTCTTTATGCCTAGCTACTCCTGCGGCGCGGTAGTCAATACCCAACAGTGATGACTTGGAGGCGGCGGCGACTGTCGGAGGACTCGAGGAATTTTACAGGTAAGATTTTACAAAAATTCCTTTTTTCTTTACATTACTAGCTGTTAATTTTTTCAGCGCTAGTTAGTTGGATCTTCGGATGAAGACGGCGTTTGCGGAGCCGGGAATCGGACTGACCGTCCTGGTTTTCCAGGACAGAGGGTCAGATGGATTCCCAGCCCGCCATCGAGCATTTTGCAGGCTGTGTGTTCGCCCTGGCCTCGCAAACGACCCATCCCTGTCCATCAGGGATGCAGCCATGTGAGGTGGCTACCTCACTGGACACAGCATAGGTTCGTCCGTGCACTACTAGTGTCCTGCGTTTCTTGCTGGCGGCACTCCCCTGCCATCTGAGGATGGGCTATTTCTCGCTTGTTATGAGGCACCCCACGCCATCCTATACAGGTAAGTACATTCTGTGTGGTGCCTCTGTCTCGGGTCGGCAGTCCTGTGTGTCTGTGGTGTCCCCTATGTCTGTGCATTTTGGGCTCCCTTTTCCCGGTCCCTGCGGGGGTTTTTATTTTCTCACAGCAGCGCTGTGTGGGAGATTGGGGGGTCCCTCTCCTAAGGTCACTTTAGGGTGCTGGAGGTCCAGACACATTCGGCAACCGCTGAGGGGTTAAAAAACAGCCGGTCCGCCATTTTAAGTGTGGGCTGCATGTCCAGCTTCATTATGGGCGTTTATGCAGCATACTATGTAGTGATTTTGGTGCCTTGCGGTGCTATCTTGCGTGTGGCATGCAATCGTTTCAGAGCACATGTCGGCGGCCATTTGGCCGAAGCCTCCCATTACTTTTCAATAGGCATCCATTTTCCCTTGGCTTGCAGCCTAGTTCAGCCTCCAGCAGTGACATCACTTCCTTCTTTCTCACAGAGCCGACCGAAGGAGCTGGTAACACACTGCGGGTTTCTGTTCGGCTTTTATTTTCCTGTCCTACTTTGTGCAATCTTCCTGGTCAGTTTTTGTCCCTGCGGGGGTTCGGTGTCTGTCTTTACAGCAGTGCGCTGCGGGGTCCGTTTAAAGGGGCAGTTTATAAAAAAAAAAAAAAAAAGTTTTTTTATTTCTGTTATGGAATCCCAGGACAGCAAATTCCCTCCAGCTTTGGTGGGGGATTCAGGATCCTCTGAATCTTCTAACCAGACTAATTTGGCGGCTATTATGGCATTTTTTGTGTCAAAAATGGATGTGCTGATGTCTGGACGTGCTGCTAGGAAAAGACCTAGGATTTCCTTTTCTTCTGAGTTTGACATGGTTGCTGTAGGTAGCATGGCCCTTTCGGGGGCTCGCTCTTCGCAAGAGTCTGAGGGGGAGGCAGAGGTCGCAGGGGTAGATGACTCTCCCCCCTGGGTCGCCCGAGGAAAGCACAGCTATGGATGAGTTGATCCTAGCAGTAAAGGAAACCCTACATTTGGAGGATGAGCCCACCCCTCCGGGCGTTGTCCTCTTTTGGTACACACAGAACCCGCAAGACGGCGCAGGTTTTACCTTGCCCCGCAGAGTTTCACCATAAGGTGAATGAGCTATGGCGTAATTTAAAACACACCTTCGTGGTGCCTAAGAAGTTTCAACTTCTCTACCCTTTTGCGGCCACTATGGCTGCGCACTGGTGTGTGCCTCCTCAAGTGGATCACACGGTGGCCAGATTGAACAAGGCTACCTTAGTCCCCACCGAGGACTCCCCAGTGTTTAGGGACCCTACTGATAGGAGGCTGGAATCTCTTGCCCGACATTCCTACATGGGGGCGGGTTCCATGCTCAAGCCTATTTTTGCCTCTGTAATGGTGGCTCAGGCTGTGGCGGATTGGACCAAGGTGCTCAAACGCACCCTCATGGCTGACTCTGCCCCTCCCACTACAGTGGAGATGGTGGATCAGATTTATCGAGGGGTCATGTATTTGTGCGATGCGGCTCTAAATGAGGCCACTTTGGTGGTACGCCTGTCCAGCGTCGCAGTGATTAACAGTCGACAAAGCTGTTCGGCTGATCAGAAATCCAGGAAGACGGTGTCTAACATTCCCTATGCGGGGTCTCGCCTTTTTTGGGGAATCCTTGGATGAATTGGTTAAGAGTCACTGGGGGCAAGAGCACTTTGCTGCCCCAGAACTCTAAGGGAAACATTTTCCGCGGTAAGCGGGCCCCCTCCTTTAAACCTATTCAAGGGTCCTTTCGTGCCTTCAAGGCGCAGAACAAGGGAAAACCCTTCAAGGGCCAAGGTGGCCAGAAAAAGCCCTGGTTCGGCAAACAAAAATCCGGCCAGGCTGGTAAGGCGGCTCAGTCTGCCTCTGCCTGAAGGGACGCCCTCACCTATTTTAGGGGTGGGGGGATGTTTGCGCCGTTTCCTCCAACCTTGGCTGCGCCGAATCATGGACAGATGGGTTCAGGAAATCATTCGGTCAGGGTACAAGACAAATTTCTTTCACGGCCGGCGGACAGATTTTTTCCCTCAATCTTCATTTGACCCAGGGCGGTTGCAGGACCTGCATCAGGCGGTGCAGGATCTCATCGTCCAGGGGGTTGTCGTCCCGGTGCCTCATCGGGACAGGTTTCGGGGTTTTTATTCAAATTTGTTCACTGTGCCTAGAAAGGAGGGCAAAGTGCGTCCGAATCTGGACTTGAAAGCGCTGAACCGCTTCGTGCGCGTTCGCAAATTCCGCATGTAATCACTTCGCTCGGTGGTGGCCTCCCTGAATCCGGGGGAGTTCCTGGCCTCTATAGACCTTAAGGATGCATATCTGCACATCCCCATTTCCGAGGGTAATCAGAGGTACCTCCGATTCGTTATTGCGGAGGATCATTACCAGTTTGTGGCGTTGCCTTTTGGTCTCGCTTCGGCTCCAAGGGTCTTCACCAAAGTCTTGGTGCCTGTTGCGGGCACAGGCCATTGCGGTCTTGGGATATCTGGACGATCTCCTGTTAAGATCGAGTGCCAGTCAGAGCCTGTTGCGCGATCTGTATACTACGGTCTAGACACTTCAGGAGTTCGGTTGGTCAATAAACATTCAGAAGTCGACCTTGTCGCCTTCGGTTCGTCTCCCGTATCTGGGAATGGTTCTGGACTCTGCTCAAGCAAAGGTGTTCTTGCCGGAGAACAAACTCCGGACCCTGCAGAGTGAGGTCAGGTCCCTCAGGGACAACAAATCCTCATCACTCCGGACCTGTATGCGGTCCCTGGGATTGATGGTGTCCGCCTTCGAGGCGATACCATTTGCACAGTTTCACACACGATCTCTCCAAGCGGAGATCCTGGCCAGGTGGGACAGACTACCTCAGTCCTTCGACCTGAGAGTGTCTGTCTGAGTCACCAAACCAGAATGGATCTCTTGTGGTGGCTTCAGTCCCTGGCGTTGTCGGACAGAAAATCCTTCTGGCCAATTCCGTGGACGGCGATAACCACGGATGCCAGCCTGTCGGGCTGGGGTGGAGTTCTGGGCAACCTGTCTGCCCAGGGCATTTGGTCGGAGGAGGAATCCTCTCTCCCGATCAACATTTTGGAATTAAGAGCGATCAGGCTGTGCCTGCTCCACTGGTCGGATCGTCTTCAGGGGCGCCCTGTACGGGTGCAGACAGACAATGCCACTGCGGTGGCGTACATCAACCACCAAGGGGTCAGGAGTGCCCGGGCGGCCCAGGAAGTGACCAGTATTCTGTCTTGGGCTGAGACTCATGTCTAGGCATTATCGACAGTGCACATTCGGGTGTGGAGAATTGGCAGGAGGATTATCTGAGCCACCAGACCCTGGACCAGGGCGAATGGTCCCTGCACCCGGAGGTATTTCAAATGCTGTGCGGGAAGTGGGGTTCCCCGGATGTGGATCTGTTCGTCTCAGCTAAACCACAAGGTGGAAAGGTTCGTGGCAAGAACGCACGATCCTCTGGCAGGCGCCTTGGACGCGTTGGTGGTGCCTTGGCATCAGTATCGTCTGATTTATGCCTTTCCTCTGATTCAGTTGTTGTCCAGGTTCCTTCGCAGGTTAGCCTCGGAACAAACACTGATTCTGGTAGCGCCGGACTGGCCTCGCCAGTCCTGGTACGCGGACATCGTTCACCTGGCCGTAGAGCCTCCATGGCGGCTGCCAATGTGGGAAGATCTACTGTCTCAGGGACTGATCTTCCATCCTGATTTACAGTCGCTGGCTTTAACGGCATGGCTGTTGAAAGCCAGTTCCTGAGAGACAGGGGTCTCTCCTCAGAGGTCATTCCTACCTTAACCAAGGCTAGAAAAGCCTCGTCTGGTAAGATTTATTACCGAACTTGGAAAGCTTATTTTGCCTGATGTTAGTCCAGGGGTTTCTCTCCTCGTTCATACTCGGTTGCGAGAGTGTTGGCTTTCCTCCAATCGGGTGTAGACCAGCGCCTTGCATTGGCCATGATTAAGGGCCAGGTTTCTGCACTGGCTGTTCTTTTCCAGCGCCCTGTGGCGTCTAATTCCTTGATTCACACCTTTATTCAGGGTGTGCGTCACTTTGCCCCTCCCAGAAGGGAGCCCTTGCCTCCATGGGACTTGAACTTGGTTCTGTCCGTGTTGCAACGGTCCCCGTTTGAAAACATCAGGGAAATCTCGTTACCTCTGCTGTCCTAAAAAGGTTGCTTTTCTGGTGGCGATCACTTCGGCTCGCAGAGTGTCGGAGTTGGCGGCGTTGTCCTGCCGTATACCTTACCTGGTGGTTCATAGGAATAAGGTGGTCTTGCGACCTAATCTGTCCTTTCTGCCAAAGGTTGTTTCGGATTTTCACCTCAATGAGGACATTGTCTTGCCTTCGCTTTGTGCGAACCCTAAGCATCCAAAAGAGGTTGCTTTGCATTCTCTGGAGGTTGTCAGGGCGATCAGGGTTTACCTGTCATCGACTGAATCCTTTCGCAAGTCGGATTCTCTTTGTACTTCCTGAGGGTCCTCGGAAGGGTATGGCTGCGCCTGCGGCAACCATTGCCAAATGGATCAGAAAGACCATTGTACAGGCCTACTCGTTGCGGGAACGGGTTCATCCGTTCCCTGTCAAGGCGCATTCTACCAGGTCGGTGAGTGCGTCCTGGGCTTTCCGGCATCAGGCTTCGGTGGCCCAGGTGTGCAAGGCTGCGACTTGGTCGTCGGTGCACACCTTTTTCAAATTTTATAAAATTGATGTTCTGGCGTCAGCTGATGCCTCTTTTGGCCGCAAAGTTCTCTGTGCAGCAGTGCCATAGGGGACTCTGGCTTGGACGGGTCCCTGGCTGTTGGGGTTTTTTCCCCTTGGTTATTTGTTTTCCTGGGTTGTTGCTCATGTTGAGCCCTTTTTTGTTACCAGAAGGTTCCCTTGCTGTTCATGTAAGGTTCCTTTCTCTGATGTGGGTACTGCGTTGTTTTTCTGGCGGTTGTGTTGCCCACCCCTCATGTCTACACTGCTTTGGGACATCCCCATTAGTGAAGACTGTGTGAATGGGGGCGACTGTCGGAGGACGTAAGCGAAAACTGAATTTTTGTAAAATCTTACCGTAAAATTCCTTTCTCTGTGTACTCCGAGAGTCGTCGCCCCCGCCCCTCTTTGGGGTTTTTTTTTTATACACTATCACTGCTTGCGACCAAACTGAATTGGGATGGCTATTGCAGGGGGGTATTGGACTAGGACAGCCCCCATGGGTGTGACTATGTAGATAAATTGTTCTCTTACAAGTCTTATGCCTAGAAACTCCAGTGTAGAGGAAGCAATACCCCATTAGTGAAGACTGTGTGAATGGGCGGCGACTGTCGGAGGACTCGGAGAAAGGAATTTTACCGTAAGGTTTTACAAAAATTCAGTTTTGTCTTTCTTTTTTTTTTTTTTAAAAAAAGTAAATAAAAATCACACAGGTGATCAAATACCACCAAAAGAGAGCTTGATTTGTGGGAAGAAAAGGACGTAAATTTTGTTTGGGTACAGCATCGCACAACCGTGCAATTGTCTTAAAGTAACGCAGTGCTGAATCACAAAATAGGGCCTGGTCAGGAAGGGGGTAAAATCTTCCGGGGCTGAAGATGTTAAAGTAGTTAAACCCTTGTTTTCTTGTGGGCCTGTTGGCAATTCTATGTTGCTCACCCCACAATTTTATTGCTTTAGGTTTGTCCCATGGTCTATCAAAAGTACTGTATGATGACATAATAGGAATTTAGACTTGCTTGAAATTCCTCTTTCTCTTACGTCCTCCGACAGTCGCCGCCTCTTCATATTCGTCACAATGGGGTAATTGACCTTTGCTCCGTAGGAGTAGCTAGGCAACAGAATATGTCAATATTAAAGCTTTTAGCATATCCCACCCCCAGGGGGTGGTCCCCTCAGTCAATACCCTCCTGCTTCCTGTTCCATACCTCAGTTTCATTGTCTAGCTTTCAGGAGTCAGCTGGCTGTTTCTGTGCTGGGGCATTTTGTCTCAGCCTTTATCTTCTTTTTGATTTTATTTGAGTTTTTTTTTTCTCTTTACTTGGCTGTTACTTTTGTCAGCATTGGTTAGTTCTTCTGATGAAGAGGATCGTGCGGGCTGGGTCTCGGGCTGGCCCCCCTGGTCGCAAGATGTGGGCCAGTGGCTTCCCAGCCTGCCATCGAGCGTTCAGTCAGGTATTTTTCCTGGCATATGTAACGACCCATCCCTGTTCGCTGCGGGGATGCTATGGTGAGGTGGCTACCTCACTGGACGCCATGCGGTTTCGCACCACAGTTCTACTGCGTCCTGGCTGCGACTCTCCCTGTCACATGTGCAGTGGCTTGATTGCTTGTGCAGGTCCCCCATGCCATTCAGAAGGTAAGTGTACTCTGTGTGGGGACCTGTATGTTTAGTGGGTGTCAGTCTGGGACTGTGTAACCCTGCATGTCTGTTCACACTATGGGGCTCCCTGTCTGGATGCTGCTGTGGGCTGCAAGGAGGGGGACTGTGATACACTGTTCTGTGTTCCTAACTGTGTGATTTCTCTGTGTGACATGCTATATGTTGTAGGGCATGCTGTGGTACATGTTTTGTGCAACATGCGGCGGCCGCTGCTGCGGTCCGCCATTTTCAAGTTAACTACGGGCTTATGAGGGCTTCTTCTATAAGCTGGGAGCGGCGGTTTTGGCGCCAAACGCCGCCATTTTGGCGGCGATCGCTCCGGCCTCATGTAGCACTGCATTTGCCTCCTCCCCCGGCGGCCATTTTCGTGTAGCCTTCCATAGGCTTTATAGGAGCGGCTTCTGGTACATCACTTCCTTTTCCCTGGGCACACCGATCGATGCAGCAGCAGTGATCTCTCCAGGTTTTTATCCTAATTAGTCCTGTGTCCTTGCCTAAGTTTGTAGTTTTCCCTGTGGGGGTCGACTTGTGCAGGTGTGTGTGAGCGGTGGGCTGCGCTCGCCGCGCTTTTAAAGGGGCAGTTACCCTTTTTTTCTCCTACACACTTCTGGGGGCATGGATTCTCAGGAAAGCAAATTTCCTCCCCCTTTACTGGGTGGACAAGGGGCTGCTGCTGTTTCCCCTGAGGGGGGCGATTTGGCCACAGTTGTGGCTAACCTGGCTGCTCAGGTGCAGATGCTTGTGGCTGCTCAATCCAATAAACGGCCCAGAGTTTCAATATCCTCTGATTCAGAGGGCGAAGGTGATGGGGCTGCTATGGCTGGGGTCCCCTTATCGGGGTCCCGTTCATCCCTGGACTTTGCAGGGTCGGAGGGGGATGCAGAGGTTGAGGGGGTTGATGATTCTCCCCCTGGCTGGTCTGAAGAGCTTGCAATCATGGATGAATTGGTTGATTCTATCAAACAAACGCTGCATTTACAGGATGAACCGTGTCCACCTGCCGTTCTGGCTTCTTATGGGACACTTCGCAGGTGTTTTCCTGTACTGAGGATTTTCAGCACGCTGTTAGTGAACAATGGCGCAATCTAAAGAAACCTTTTGCTGTGCCAAGTAGGTTCAAGCTGCGTTATCCCTTCACACCCGCCACTGATGAACGTTGGTGTGTGCCGCCTCCGGTGGATCACGCGGTGGCGGTTTTGAATTAATCCACTGCGATTCCGGCAGAGGATACCCCGGTGTTCCGGGAACCTACGGACAGGAGACTGGAGTCTCTTGCCCATCATACTTACTTGGTTACCGGTTCCATGCTAAAAGCTATTTTTGCTTCCCTTATGGCAGCTCAGGCTGTCACGGATTGGACGCAAGTACTCAGGCGCGTCCTGGTGGCTGATTCTGCCCCGCCGACGACTTTGGCAATGGTGGATCAGATCCATCAGGGGGTCATGTATTTGTGTGATGCGGAATTGGATGTCATTCCTTTGGCTGCACGTGTGCACAGCGTGGCGGTGTTGACACGCCGTTTGATTTGGCTAAAATGTTGGTCTGTGGACCAATCGTCTCGCAAGACTTTGGCTAATTTGCCCTATTCGGGATCTCGTCTTTTTGGCGACTCACTGGATACGCTGATTAAGGGGATCTCTGGGGTTAAGAGCACGCTCTTGCCCCAATCTCACAAGGCTAAGGACGCTCAAGGTAAGAAGCACGCTTCGTTTAGGCCCCCTCAGGGGTCCTTTCGTGCCTTTCGGTCGCACTATAAGGGCAAACCCTTCAAGGGTCAAGGCTCCCAAAAGAAACCGTGGGCAGGTAAGCAGATGTCCGGCCAGTCCGGATCCGCTGCCCATAACAACGCGGCCTGAAGGGACGCCCTCACCCAGTTCTGGGGTGGGGGGGCGTTTGCTCGGTTTTCTTCAACCCTGGCTTGCCCGCGTTCGGGACAGGTGGGTTCAGGAGATCGTTCGATCCGGGTACAAGATCGAGTTCCTGTCTCGGCCGGCGAACAGGTTTTTTCCCTCAAACCTTCAACTGTCTCCAGAGCGTTTGCGGGATCTACACCTGGCGGTGCAGGACCTGCGGGCTCAGGGAGTGGTGGTTCCGGTGCCTCATCGGGACAGATTTCGGGGGTTTTATTCAAATCTGTTCACTGTGCCCAGAAAGGAGGGCAAGGTACGTCCAATTCTGGACTTGAAAGCTCTGAACCGCTTTGTGCGGGTTCGCAAGTTCCGCATGGAATCCCTGCGCTCGGTGTTGGCTGCTCTAGTTCCGGGAGAATTCATGGCCTCCATCGACTTGAAGGATGCGTACCTACACATCCCCATTTTCGAGGGTCACCAAAGGTACCTTCGTTTTGCCATTGCGGAGGATCATTATCAATTCGTGGCGTTACCCTTCGGTCTCGCTTCGGCTCCGCGGGTTTTCACCAAGGTGCTTGCACTGGTTCTGGCCTTACTGAGAACCCAGGGTATCTCAATCCTGGGGTATCTGGATGACATTCTGGTTCGGTCTGCGACCAGTCGGGGTCTGGTGAAGGACCTGTCCGTCACGATGCAAACTCTGCAGGAGTTTGGTTGGACGATAAACTTCCCAAAATCGACGCTGTGCCCGTCGGTTCGTCTTCCCTATCTGGGTATGATTCTGGATTCGGTTCAGGCAAGAGTCTTCCTACCGGAAGACGAGCTCAAAACGCTTCAGGACGAAGTCAGGTCCCTTCGGGACATTCCGTGCTCGTCCCTCCGGACGGGCATGAGGTGTTTAGGTTTGATGGTCTCGGCTTTCGAGGCGATTCCCTTCGCCCAGTTTCACACGAGGGATCCCCAGGCGGAGATCCTGTCCAGGTGGGACGGGCGACCACAATCTCTGGATCTTCAGATATCGTTGAGTCCTCGCACGAGAAGCAATCTTCTGTGGTGGCTATAGTCCCCGGCGGTGTCGGGGGGCAAGTCTTTTCTTCCGCTTTCGTGGACGGTGATCACCACGGATGCCAGCCTGTCGGGCTGGGGTGGTGTTCTGGGCGTTCTATCCGCCCAGGGAACTTGGTCGGAGGAGGAATCTTCTCTTCCGATCAACATTCTGGAATTGCGGGCAATAAATCTTTGCCTTCAACGCTGGACGGACAAGCTTCAGGGCTGTCCGGTTCGGGTTCAGACGGACAATGCCACAGCGGTGGCCTACATCAACCACCAAGGGGGCACCAGGAGTGCTCGAGCGGCTCGGGAAGTGGCCGACATTCTGTCTTGGGCCGAGACGCACGTCCCGGCGATAACGGCAGTTCAAATTCCGGGGGTGGACAACTGGCAGGCGGATTATCTGAGCCGCCAGACTCTGGACCAGGGGGAATGGTCGCTCCACCCGGAGGTCTTCCAGATGTTGTGCGCGAAGTGGGGTCTTCCGGATGTGGACCTGTTCGCGTCTCGTCTGAACAACAAGGTGGGAAGGTTCGTGGCAAGGACGCACGATCCTCGGGCAGACGCGTCAGACGCGTTAGTGGCTCAGTGGCATCAGTATCGGCTGGTGTATGCATTCCCACCAATTTAGTTGCTATCCCGGTTCCTTCGCAGGTTGTCCTCGGAACCAAAAACGGTGATTCTAGTGGCGCCAGACTGGCCTCGCCCGTCTTGGTACGCAGACCTCGTGAATCTGGCGGTCGACGCTCCATGGCGTCTGCCTCTTCGGGAAGATCTTCTGTCTCAAGGACCGATATTCCATCCTGCTTTACAGTCGCTGGCTTTGACGGCCTGGCTGTTGAGACCGAGGTCCTGAAGGATAGGGGTCTCTCTCCGGAGGTCATTCATACTTTGATCAATGCTAGAAAGGCCTCTTCGGGGAAAATATACTACCGTACTTGGAAGGCCTATTTTGCCTGGTGTGAGTCCAGGGGGTATTCCCCTCGCTCATACTCGGTTTCGAGAGTGTTGGCTTTCCTTCAAACGGCGTGGACCTGCGTTTGGCGTTGGCCACGATTAAGGGTCAGATTTCTGCTCTGGCCGTTCTTTTTCAACGCCCTGTGGCGTCTAATTCTCTGGTTGGCACTTTTGTTCAAGGGGTGCGACATCTGGTCCCTCCTAGGAGGGAGCCTTTGCCTCCATGGGACTTGAACCTTGTTCTGTCCGTGCTAAAACATTCTCCTTTTGAAAAGATCAGGGAGATCTCGTTGCCTCTGTTGTCCAAAAAGGTCGCCTTTTTGGTGGCGATCACTTCGGCTCGCAGAGTTTCGGAGCTGGCAGCTTTGTCCTGCAGGTCTCCGTATCTGGTACTCCACTTGGATAAGGTGGTCTTGCGACCTAATCCTTCTTTTCTTCCGAAAAGGATTTCGGAATTTCACCTCAATGAGGACATTGTCTTGACTTCGCTTTGCGCGGAGCCTAAGCATCCGAAGGAGGTGGCCTTACATTCCTTGGATGTTGTTAGGGCGATCAGGGTTTACCTGAATTCGACAAAATCCTTTCGCAAGACGGATCCTCTTTGTCCTTCCTGAGGGACCTCGGAAGGGCATGGCGGCGTCGGCTTCTACCATCGCCAAATGGATCAGACAGACCATTGAGCAGGCATATGCTTTGAAGGGGAAGGTTCCTCCTATGCCTGTGAAGGCGCACTCTACCAGATCTCTGAGTACGTCTCGGGTCTGTCATCATCGGGCTTCTGTGGCCCAGGTGTGTAAGGCGGCGACTTGGTCGTCCGTTCACACCTTCTCGAAGTTCTACAAAGTGGATGTTCAGTCATCGGCAGATGCTTCCTTTGGCCGCAAGGTTCTTAGCACGGCAGTACCTTAAGGTCCCTTGTTTTTGGGCCCGTGGCTGTTTGGGATGTTTTTATCCCTGGGTTATTTGTTCTTCCTGGGTTGTTGCTCCTGTTGAGCAAAGTTTTTTTTTTTTCATGCTGCCCAGCTGGTTTCCTTCCTTTGGTAAGGTTCCTTTCTCTGATGTGGAGACTGCGTTGCCTTAGGCGCGGCTGCGTTTCCCACCCTTCATGTTTGCACTGCTTTGGGACGTCCCCATTGTGACGAATATGAAGAGGCGGCGACTGTCGGAGGACGTAAGAGAAAACGGAATTTTTGTAAAATCTTACCTGTAAAATTCCTTTCTCGGAGTCCTCCGACAGTCGCCGCCCCCGCCCCTCTTTTGGGGTTTGTTTATGTACTCTACTGCTATTCTACTGAAACTGAGGTATGGAACAGGAAGCAGGAGGGTATTGACTGAGGGGACCACCCCCTGGGGGTGGGATATGCTAAAAGCTTTGATATTGACACATTCTGTTGCCTAGCTACTCCTACGGAGCAAAGGTCAATTACCCCATTGTGACGAATATGAAGAGGCGGCGACTGTCTGAGGACTCAGAGAAAGGAATTTTACAGGTAAGATTTTACAAAAATTCCGTTATCTTGGAGTGGAGAACCGTACAGGACACGGGCCCTTCCCCCTTGGACTTGATCACTCCTTTTATTGCTGGTTTAAAAAAAAAAAAAACCCTGAAGCCTCACAGCGGGATTAAATTTATATGGAAACGCTTTTAGGGGTGGACCTAGCAAAACTTTTTACCAGTGTCCAATCACCTGAAGGTAGCCGCATATAACCCATGCTATGACTGTCCTGTACACTTTTTGTTTTTGTATGGTCCACTTTGCTAATTTTGTTTTGGGGAATTCTTAATCAACATTTGTTTATCTAGGTTGAATTTAGCATTTGTGAAGCCAAAAGAACTGGTCAACAGAGTGCAGTCTCTATTAAGGTTCTTGGACGAAATTCCAACAGCAAGAGGTTTTATGGTTATGTGGCCACTCTAAAAGATAACTTTGGTTTTATTGAAACTGCCAATCATGATAAAGAAATCTTCTTTCACTACAGGTAAGTTCAGGTTTTTTGTGGTGTTGAATTTTCCAATTGTATAACATATTTCTTGTGGTCCACCTCCCATTTCAAAGATGGTTTGTTAAAGTTAGCTTCACTTTTTCTACGATGCAGCTCCTGGATCTTCCACAGGTGTCCAAAGCCCATTACTTCTTGGTTTTATGCATAAGTTGAACCCACCTTTTTATGCCAAGTCTTACCCACCTGCTTTTGCTCCCAGTCCAAATTGATAACCAATAGGGAGTGCGGTCCAGTAAATTTTACTTTTCATTTCCATCCAATTGCTGTGACCTTTTGAACACTGACTGGATTTCCTCTGTTGCACTCCATACATAGAATACCTTTTTGTTGGACAGTTTCTAGTAGTAAAAGTGCCGTCAGTTAACTTTCATTGCCAAAATAGTAGGTCCTGAATGGTGCTCATTATCTAACCCCCTAAATCTGTCTTTGAATGTGTAATGATTTGGTGCTCTTAAATTTCCCCAGAGTTGGGAGTAACAAGTGTTTCTGACCTCTGTTGACTTGTTTGTGAATTTACACTTGCTGTTGGGGTTGCCAAATATAATAGGTGGGTTAGGCCGTGTTTTTCTGCTTCTGTTAAGCTACAAAGGCAGGCCAATGTGTCTTGGCTGCAATGCTTTGCAACACGTAAACAAATGAACCCCTTGTGTTTGGTGAACAAGAAAAACGGACATGACCTTTTTGAGTGAGTGGGGTCTCCATGCACCCCTCAATCTAATGATAGGCTTTGCCTGGACTTATCCTTTAACCTAACACACGCTAAACCTGCTCCATGCCACATTCTAAACCTTCTCTATCTAACTCTGTAAAGCAAAAATAGCTGTACTTTGCTTTTTTGCATCTGGTCCAGTCTCCAGCGATGGAAGCTAGACTTACTATGGGGCTTCTGTTGGGTGCCTCTCCTGCACCCACCTCTACACCGAAGCCCCTGGTAACAGCTGAGCGTGGGACCGGACCCCATCGACTGCACAATAGTTTAAGTACAGTGATTTTTGCTTTACAGGGTTATAGACTAGCTTTAGAATGAAGCACAGAGCAGATTTAGGTTTTGCCTGGACTTATCCTTGAACGATTGTGGCGCTGTATTTCCATTCAAAAACGGTTTGGCTGTTAAAGCCCTAATTTGTGTATTTTTTTTTTTTTTTTTTTCTGCTATCCATAAAGCGAGTATTCTGGAGATGTAGATAAGCTGGACCTTGGCGATATGGTGGAGTACTGCTTATCCAAAGGCAAGGGAAACAAGGTCAGCGCTGAAAGGGTCACAAAGGTTCATCAAGGTAAGACTATAAAGCAAAGTATCTTGTTCTGTGTGTGTGTGTCTCTATCTATGTATGTGTATATGTATGTATGTGTGTATATATATGTATGTATGTATGTATATATGTATATGTGTATATGTATATATGTGTATATGTGTGTGTATATATATATATATATATATATATATATATATATATATATATAATGTATATGTGTGTGTGCTGTTCTGTGCGTCTTGGCAACAGTGAGTGTCTTGTCTGACAGTTAATTTGCTCAGATCCTCTTAAATGTTTTTAACCACTAAGTTTTGTGGCCATTTTTAAAAAAAATGTTTTGTTTTTTTTGTTTACATGATTAAAAAAAATCAATTTCAGGTCTGAAAACCAATCCTCCCCCCACATAACATTTTCTGAAAGCCAACACCCTAGAACAGTGATGGCGAACCTTGGGACACCAGATGTTTTGGAACCTTTTCCCATGATGCTCAACCAAACTTCATTGGTACATAAGCATCATGAGAAATGTAGTTCTAAACATCGGAGTTCCCAAGGTTTGCCATTGTTGTCCTAGAATATAAAATAATGGTGTTTAAACAGTGTTACCAGTGCCACAGATATGTGAATGTGCTAACCATTTTTCATTTGTGCTAGAACAATAATTGCACTTGCAAAGTCTGTCAATTGCTCCTGTTTATACACTATTCACTTAAACATCAAATACAGCTATTCAAAAGACATATGTATGCAAAGCAGTGGCAAACAGTTATGGTGTTTCACTGTGTGTATGCTTGACTTACAATCCACTGTGCTCCAACGTGCTACAAAATAACAAATCACCATAGAAATTTGACCCCTATGCAAAAATGGGTCAAAAAGTGCTTTTTGTTACGTTTGGGGCGGCTTTGAACACAACGTTTTGAACAGCATCTGATTTGTATGATGTGAACCAAACTGGCTTGCTATGGTGCTGGTTCACATATATGCTGTGCAGCGGCAGTGCGATTTTAGAGTCCTGTGCATTTTAACAGCGTTGCGGTCCCCCCTCAAGGGGTCTGCTACGAATTCTAAGGGGAACCCCATGCCGAGGGGAAAAGAGCCTCTCCAAAAGCCAGACCCTTAACTGAGCATGCAGCCTGTCAGGCCAGGAAAAGGGGGAGGTGGGGTACAAGCAGGCAACCCCACCCCATGTTGATGGGGACAATGGCCTATTCCCCACAACCCTGGCTGGTAGTTGTGGGAGTCTGTGAGCACGGGGGTTATCAAAATCTTGGTCACGCCCCCATGTGAGTGAGTATTTATTACATTATACCCCTACTTCACCAAAAAGTCTCAAAGTAATAAAAACAGTTTAAGTCCTTGGCTTCAAAAACCAAGAAAAAAAAGCACTCCCATGTGACATCGTCCATCCAGCCTGCATTGGTCAATGACGTAGCGGGGGGGCAGGGTGGCCCCACCACTTGGCTATTTAGGAACTATCGGGTGGGGGGGGTTATTTGTTCCTATACACAAACGTTTTCGTTTTGCCTTTCAGTTTTATTTCTGTGTTTTTAAAAGGTGAGTTTTCACATGTACTTTAACTGATATCGGCAGCAACTGTATCAATACAATACTAAGCTACCAATCCACTAATCACTGGCATTAGTGATTTTGTAGCAATAAAGGGATCACTGCTACGTAACCACATGGCCCTAACTAAAGTAGCAAACCTTGTTTGAAAACTAGACTTAAATTTCTTCTAACTGTTAAATTCGTGCTGTCTATTCTCATAACGGTTTCCTTTTTATTTTTTCCCCCAACCTTAAGTTAATGGATCCAGTGATGAAGTGAATCCTATGGTGTACTGGGGAAAAGTTGTGCGTCCCCTGAGGAGTGTAGACCCTACACAAACTGAGTACCAGGGAATGATTGAGCTTCTAGAAGAAGGTATGTTTTTCAATGCACAACTAATTTGTAGGATTTATGTAAATGAATGTTGAGATCGAAGTTCAGTTTGGAAAAAATCTGATTGTGTTCTACAAAACCATATTCAAACAGAACTAAACTGCATCTGAACGCCACAAACCGAAATACATTTTCTCTATCGTTCATTGACGGACGCAGTTCTCTGATCCATATCAGAAGGGGTTTTACTGCCCCCTACAGGAGTGGGACACTAGGCAGAAAAGTTCTAGCTACGCCAATGGGCAGTCCCGGAAGGTACACCCTCTCTACCTGCATAGAATGTCCGTTTTAATCTGCCTAGTCAGTACCCTGTTCCTTGCTGGGATCTTTGGCACTGGCATTTTTTAATGTAGACTTTTTTTTTTTTTACTAGCTTTTTTTTCTCCAGAAATTTTTCCTGAGAGATCTTCAAGAAACTATGCTGGGCGACGGGCTGGATCTCTATATCCAGTGGTCACCCCAGTCTGGCCAGTGAGCGTGTGCAGGCCTTATCTTCCGCACTGTTTCGGCCGCGATATAGTCCCACTGGACGGGGACTGGCCCAGCGAGTTAAATAAAATGTCTCACCAGGACGCACACGAAAGGGTCTAGGCTTATGTCGCAGCATTCCTATTTGGCCGACAGCCCCCCCCCCCCCCCCCCCCACTTCGTTGGTGTGGGGTCCTGTCAGGAGATGGCACCCGCCTGTGTTCCTGGTATGGTGAGTAAACATAACCCTCCCTCTTCCCTGGCGGATTTTGGGGTGGACTCGGACCCTAACACTCGTGGGTTTCCCTCTATCCTGTTGTGACCCCCCCCTCTCCACGAGGAGGACTGTTTGGGCCTACCTGGGGCTGAGACCTGTTATGCAGGCCGCATGAGGGGCCGGGGAGTGAGCCGTCCACGGTGCTCGACCGATCGTGCGGGGGGGGGGCCTTTGTGAGGTTCCTGCAGCTGGAATGGTGTAGATAGGCTGGCGGGGTGTCCCCCCTGTGGGTCCCGATTACCACGTTTTTGAGCGGGGCCGCCATTTTCTTGTAGCCTTCGTCTGTTTCTATGGTGGCGACCATCTCGGTACACCGGTTTTCGGCCATTTAGCGGTGGATTTTTTGCTGTGAAGGCCGGTGGGAGTTCCTGGAGGCATTCTTTTGGTGGGAGGAGCCCCTCCCCTTACCCCAGGCAGCTCCCTGGCTCATTTCCTTTCATTGAGCCACCGCTGGGACCCTCCTAATCTGATTGCTTATCTGGGGACAGTGAGTCACGAGGGTAGTCTCTCCCTCTCTGGGGGGGTTCATTGGCGTGTGCCTGACCTCCGGGGGCGCTGTAGCGCTGCTTCCTAATCCAAATTAAATTTTTTTTTTTTTTTGCTAATTTTGCTGGCGGGTTTCTCAGGTTCATTATGGACCCTGCAGGCCATGTGTCCTCACCTGATCCCCTCACGGATGCCGCAGGGTCTTCCGGATCTCCACTGTCCAATGCATTTTCTGAAGTTCGGGAAGCATTTGGGCCTAGGTGGGAGGTGCGCTGAAATGTTTTCTCCACCTACCCCTGCCTCATCTGAGGTCTTGGATTCTGAGTGACTCAGATGCCGCAGACGTGGGCCTCCCTGCCGGGTCTGTTGCCTCGCGCCCTGTCTCCTCGGATGATGACATTTCTACCTCCCCTGCCGCACTTGATACAGACGCTGGTGGATGCACTGGCTGTTCGGCGCGTTACACCCTGCAATTTGGAGGACGCAGCGGTGGCTGCGCCTAGGATGCAGGTAGCATCTGGCAATCGCATGCCATCCGGAGCAGCTTATTTTGTTAGCATGCTCATGTAGGATGGGACTGTCTGAGACGTTCCCCTGGGGTGTTTAAGCGGCTGCTAGATGTTATCCTTTTTGGGGAGTCTCTGGTACAGAGGACTGTTCAGCCTTTGGATGTACGGTCTCTAGGCTGAATAGGTCTACCTTTTTGTTCCAGTTGAGGATCCCCCGTCCTTTAAGTTCTTGGGGGATAGGATGGCGCAGGCTATGGCCCGCGATTTGTACTTCCTGGCGGAGTCTGCACTGAGAACAGTGTTCAGGTTTGCCCTTGCCACGCAGTCTCTTACTGATGGGCGGAGCTGTTGGATCATCTGGCGCAGGGGCTGCAATTGTTTGCGATGCCACGCTGGACGAGGCTCCTTTGTATGGGTCACCTGTCGGTTTCGGCGGTGGTTGTCCAGCATATACTTGACCCCGTAGTGTTGGTCTGTGGATCAAACTTCTAAAGAAGGCCTTAATGGATCTCCCCTTTCAGGGGGATCGCCTGTTTTGCGCTTCCCTGGATGACATTTATATAAGAGTCTCACGGGGGACAGAGTGCTTTTTTTTTTTTCACAGGCTAACAACTACGGGCCTTCGTTGCAAAAAGGGTTCCTCCCTTTCGGCTCACAAACAGTTTCTTCGTCCCTCGGGGACAGTCCTTCAAGACTTCTTCGGGTGGTTCCAAACGACCCTGGTCTGGCGAACAAGAGTTTTTTCCCAGACCTGCGGACAAGGTTTCCTCGGCCTGAAGGTGCGTCCCCACCCATCTAGGGGGAGGGGGTGGGGCGTCCTTGCCGATCCTCGGACCTGCGGCTGGCCCGGATCCCAGGCAGCTGGGTTCAGCTCATGCAGTCCAGTTGCAAGATTAAGTTTCGATCGTTTTTTTTTTTTTTTTCCGGTGAGGTTTTCCCTTCCAATGTACGACTGTCCCCGGATCGCTTGCAGGCGCTCTGTGGGGCAGTTCAGGCTCTGGTTTCAACAAGCTGGACCTACTGGCCCTTGATGGTTCAAAAATTCAAGATAGTAGCGGTTCGCATGATGGCTTTCCTACATCAGGGGGATTCCTGGCCTCCAAAGACATCAAGCTGCCTACCTTAACATCCCATTATGTTCGAGACGCTCCTTTTTTTTTTTTTTTTTTTTGCCGTGGGAAAGGATCTCTATCGGGTTGTGGCGTTACTCCTTGGTCTCGCTTTTGCTACTCGGGTCTTCACAGGTGTTGGCTCTGGTCCTGGCACTGTTGCGGCAGCGGGGCGTATCGGTCCTGGTTTCCTGGCTGATCTGCTTCTCTGTGGATGCCCCTACGGTGCTGTCAACCAAGTTGGAAGTCACCATGAGAACTCTGATAGAGTTCAGGTGGGTTATGAATCTTCAGAATCTTCAGAAGTCATCCCTGGTCCCTTCCATGAGACTGGACTATCTGTGCCTGACTTTGGACTTGTCCTCAGTCCCCTCCGGGGAAAAAATCAGACTTAGGTTCGACTGTTACTGTCCCACACATCGTCGTCGGACCTGCATGCGAGTTCTGGGGCTGAGGGTGTCGTCTTTCTGACGGTCTCTTTCGCTCACTCCCTCTCGGGGATCCCCCTGAAAGCAGTCCTTCTTGAATGGGACTAGAATCTAAACTCTCTGGACTTGGGGATCTGGCTGAGCCGGATAACAAAGGAGTCTTGATCTGGACTCCTTCCTCCCCTTTTTTCTGGACAATTGTCACCGCAGAGGCAAGCCTGTCAGCGTGGGGTGGAGTCTTTGGCAGGTTCTCTGCTTCGAGAGTGGTCCCTGGAGGATCCAGGTTACCGGTTACTGTCCTGGAGCTGAGAGCGATCCGGCTTTGCCTAGTTCACTGGATCGGTCACCTGCAGCTGTCCAGTGCGCGTTCAGTTGCCTACGCCTCGACCGTGGCTTATGTTGTTCACCAAGGGTGTCCTTGCAGACTTGGAAGTTACCATTCTTCCTTGGGCAGAGCACCTTGTTCCTGCTTTCTCTGCTGTTCCCTTTCCAGGTGTGGAAAAATTGGCAGGCGGATTGCCTCAGTCGACAGGCCTTGGATGCAGGGGAATGGTCCTTTCATCCGGAGGTGTTCCTTGCAGTTGTGCCTTCGTTGGGGGCACTCTGGACGTGGGCCTGTTGACGTCTCATCTACAGGATAGTGCAGGGTTGTGGCCAGCTCCTTGGACCCTCTGGCGGATGCAATGGTGGCACCATGGGTTCTGTCATAGGCAAGAACATTCGCTAGGTTTAACATGAACAATGCTGAGAGTTTGGCATGGTCACCTATGCAAGGCTGACGCCGGCATGGTCGTGTGAGTGCTCACGGGATGGGCCAAGGTCAGTGTTGGCTGCTGTCTGCCTTTCCTCCTCTCAAGTTGCTGTCTAAGAATTCTTCGCAGGATCGAGGTGGAATAGATTTCAGTCATTCTTGTGGCTCCAGACTGGCCTTGCCGAGCTTGGTACGCCGACCTGGTCAGGCTAGCCTCTGACGCTCCTGGGAGAATTCCTCTCAGGGAGGATTTGTCTCCAGGGCCAATCTCCCACCCGGCTTTACGGTCGCTGGCCTGCCAGCTTGGCTGTTGAAAGCCAGGTGTTGGACAGAGATTATCTGCTTCAGTGATTCCCACCCTGCTTAAAGCGGGGGCAGCATCTTTTAGGATGTTTTTTTTTTCATCATTTGAGAAAGTGGTATATTGTGTGATGGGAGTCTCCTTGTTCTCCCCGTCGCTCTTACTCGTGGCCTGGATCTTGGCTTCCTTCAACGGGGAGTTGATCAAAAGTTGGCCTTGGCCTTGAGTACTGTCAAGGGTCATGCTTTGGCAATTCTTCTTCCAAAGGCTGTTGGCCGCCCGTTCCCTGGTGCGTAACGTCTTCCAGGGGGTGCGACACTTGGTTCTTCTGGTGCGACATCCGTGACCTACTGGGGACCTTAATTTGGTGCTATCGGTTCTTCAAGACCCTCCGTTTGCGAGTATCGAGGGTATCCCCTGCCTACCTTCTTTCAGAAGGTGTCCTTGGTTGCTGTCACTCTGCGCGCAGGGTGTCAGCACTGGCGACATTGTCCTGTTGTTCTCCCTATATGTTGGTACATGGGGCCAAGTGGTACATCACCTTCGGAGGGATGAACGAATCCAGACGGTTTCTAGTGTTCACCTGCACAAGGACATTGTATTACCATCTTGTGTCCTAAGCCCCCACATCCTAAGGAATGTGCGTTGCATACTTTGGATAGAGTTTGTGCACTCAAGGTGTACTTGGCGGCTACTGAATCTATTCGTAACTCGGGTTCGCTCTCTGTACTCACGGATGGCCCAAGAACAGGGCTGCCTGCATCTGCTGCGACTGATTCCAGATGGATTGGACAGTCGGTGGTGCAGGCTTATTCAATTAAGGGTCAGGTCCTACCTTTCCCTGTTTCGGCGCATTCTACTTGGGCACGTGGTGCTTCCTGGGTTTTTTGCCATACAGGCATCTGTGCTTCAGGTTGCATGATGGCTTCCTGGTCATCTGTTCACACCTTTACCAAATTTTACTAGGCGGATTTGCTGGCATTGGCAGATGCCTTTTTTGGCCGTAAAGTTTTTGCTGGCTGCTGTCTGGAGGGCTTTTGGCCTTCCTTGAGGGTGTTTATTTTTTTTTCGGGTGGGCCTCATCTTTTGTTCTGAGTCCTATGTTGCCTGGTCGGCTATGTTTAGCTTTGGGGACTTGTTCGTTCTTGCTGTTCCCACCCCTCATTTTATGGCACTGCTTTGAGATGTCCCTTCTGATATGGTTTAGCGAACTGCATCCGTCAATGAACTGGATTTTTGACTTGATGTAAAATCCTTTTCTTATGTTCATTGACACTCAGTACCTGCCCCTCTATTTTGAGTTGGGTTGGTGTTACTTTCTGAGTGCTTTGATACAAAACTGACATCCTATGCAGAAAGAAACGTTTTGGCCACGTTGCTTTTAGCAGCGTTTTTTCTGCCTCCATTCAAAATCAATGGTTCCCTATGGGAATCAGGGAGCCTATTGATTTGAATGGAAGTCGCACCGCTAGTCGGATCAGGAGGATCCGACTTGCGGCGCGATTTGCACTGTGAGAATCTTGAGGGGGAACTCCACGCCAAAAATGGGGAAAAAAACTGCGTGGGGGTCCCCCCCAGGTTCCAAACCAGGCCGTTAGGGTCTGGTATGGAATTTGAGGGTAGCCCCACTCCGAAAAAAACGGTGTGGGGTCCCCCCCAAAATGCATACCAGACCCTTATCCGAACATGCAGCCCGGTAGGGCAGGCAGGGGGAGGGGAACGAGCAAGCGCGCCCCACCCCAAAGCACCTTGCCCTCATGTTGATAAGGGCCTCATCCCCACAACCCTGGCCGGTGGTTGTGGGGGTCTACAGGCAGGGGGCTCATCGCAATCTGGAAGCCCCCTTTAACAAGGGGCCCCCCAGATCCCGGACCCCCTCCCTATGTGAATGGGTATGGGGTACACTATACCCCTACCCATTTAGCCCATAAAAGGCAGTGTATGTAAATAACGACAGGAGACATTTGGAAAATTTATTAAAAATCTTCATCTGTTTTTCTCTGCTCTGGCCTTCTCCCTCTCCTGGTCTTCTGCTCTTTTGCTGTCCGCTCTTCTGCTCTTTTGCTGTCCGCTCTTCTGCTCTTTTGCCGTCCGCTCTTCTGCTCTTTTGCCGTCCGCTCTTCTGCTCTTTTGCCGTCCGCTCTTCTGCTCTTTTGCCGTCCGCTCTTCTGCTCTTTTGCCGTCCGCTCTTCTGCTCTTTTGCCGTCCGCTCTTCTGCTCTTTTGCCGTCCGCTCTTCTGCTCTTTTGCCGTCCGCTCTTCTGCTCTTTTGCCGTCCGCTCTTCTGCTCTTTTGCCGTCCGCTCTTCTGCTCTTTTGCCGTCCGCTCTTCTGCTCTTTTGCCGTCCGCTCTTCTGCTCTTTTGCCGTCCGCTCTTCTGCTCTTTTGCCGTCCGCTCTTCTGCTCTTTTGCCGTCCGCTCTTCTGCTCTTTTGCCGTCCGCTCTTCTGCTCTTTTGCCGTCCGCTCTTCTGCTCTTTTGCCGTCCGCTCTTCTGCTCTTTTGCCGTCCGCTCTTCTCCTTCTTCCTCCGGTCCTCCTCCGACGTCTCCGGTGATTATGCCGGTCTCTGCAGCTTGTTATATAGCCATTGTGGGAGTGGCCCCAGATGACGTCATCAGACGGCCCCGCCCCCCTCATGTCACAGATTACGTCATGTGATAAGGGGTGGGGCCTCCCGATGACGTCATCGGGGGCCACGCCCACAATGGCTATATAACAAGCTCCGGAGACCGGAATTATCACCGGAGACGTCGGAGGAAGAGCGGACAGCGGACAGCGGAAGAGCGGACAGCGGAAGAGCGGACGAAGATTTTTAATAAACTTTCCAAAACCTCTCCTGTCATTTACATAGCCTTTTATGCGCCGAATGGGTAGGGGTACAGTGTACCCCATACCCATTCACATAGGGGGTCCGGGATCTGGGGGGCCCCCTTGTTAAAGGGGGCTTCCAGATTCCGATGAGCCCCCTGTCCGCAGACCCCCACAACCACCGGCCAGGGTTGTGGGGATGAGGCCCTTGTTTCAACATGGGGGCAAGGTGCTTTGGGGTGGGGGGTGCAGAGCTCCCCCTGCCCCAAAGCACCAACACCCCCCCCCCCCCCCATGTTGAGGGCATGTGGCCTGGTATGGTCCATGGGGGGGTGGGGCTGCTTGCTCGTCCCCTCCCCCTTTCTGCCCTACCGGGCTGCATGCTCTGATAAGGGCCTGGTTTGGAACCGGGGGGGACCCCCACGCAGTTTTTTTTCCCATTTTTGGTGTGGAGTTCCCCCTCAAGATCCTCAGTGCAAGTCGCATCATCCTGATCCGAATTGCGGTGCGACTTCCATTCAAATCAATAGGCTCCCATAGGGAACCATTGATTTTGAATGGAAGAAAAAAAAACTTATAACGTGACTGAACGTACTTTCATCACGTTTGGTTACGTTCGGCCGCGTTTGAAACGCCGGGAATCACACGTTCGAATGCAAATAATTGCGTTTCAAAAAACGTCCCTGAACTCAACTGCCATCAAATGACTGTAAACGACCCTGTGTACATGGACAGATAAGATAAAATGTAGATGGGTTCAGGGGCTTCCGAAAAAAACGCCCAACTGCTCCTAAACGGCCATTTACAACATCCCGTGTACATGGAGCCTAAAGCAAACAGTCCATCCATGTCTCCATGCTTTATTTTGCTGAGAAACCACTTTGAAAAACACCCTTCCATCAGCGAGCTTGAGTAAGGGCAGATTCATGTAGCATTTACTTCCTGGAATACATCTGCCATTGGCACATACATGCAGGCAGGAGGGGGTGCTTAGTTGGTCAAATCTTTTCCCTCCCTGTATTAGACAGTGGTCACCACGGATGCCAGTCTTTCCGGGTGGGGAGGTGTCTTGGATCGGAACCCTGCTCAGGGAGCTTGGACATTGAAAGGGTCGACTCCCAATCGATGTCCTGGAACTCCGAGCGATCAGGCTGTGCCTGAATCACTCGTCGTGGCTAGGGTTTCATGAGCTGTGTCTCCAGTAAGGCACCTCCGAGGTGTATCTGACGTCTCGGCTCAGCAGAAAGGTGCACAAGTTTGTGACAGTCACGGGATCTGCTAGCGGATGCCACAGACGCGCTGGTGGCCCCCTGGGGGAATTATCGTCTGATTTACGCCTTCCCTCTCAAGCTGCTTCTTAGACTCTTGCACACGATCCAGGCAGAAGGAAATCCGGTCATTCTAGTGGCCCCAGATTGGCTTGCCGGTCTTTGTACGCTGACCTGGTGCGGCTGGTCGCAGACACCCCTTGGAGACTACCTCTCAGGGAGGTTCTGCTGTCCCAAGGCTAATCTTCCATCCTGCTTTATAGTCGCTGGCTTTGACTGCTTGGCTGTCGAAAGCCAGGTACTGAAGGATAGAGGTTTGTCTGAGTCAGTGATTCCTACACTACTGAAAGCTAGGAAGTCTACTTCTAGGAAGATCTGCCATCGTACCTGGAAAGCGTACATTTTGTGGCGTGAGACGCTTTGTGTTCGCCCTCGCTTTTTCGGTGGCTGGGGTCGTGACCTTCCTTCAACTTGCGGTTGAGCAGAAATTGGCCTTGAGTACCATTTTCAAGGGCCAGGTGTCTGCTTTGGCGGTCTACCAACGACCCTTGGCCATGCATTACCTGGTGCTTACATTTATTCAGGGGGTTCGACTTTTGACTCCACCAGTGCGGTCCCCACTACTGCATTGGGATCTCAACTTGGTGCTTTCAGCTCTACAGAAATCTCCTCTTATTCGGGAGATTCCCCTGTTACGCTATCCCAGAAGGTGGCCTTTCTGGTGGCTATCTCCCCCTGTGCGCATGGTGTCTGAATTGGTGGCGTTGTCATTCCCCTTAGGTGGTTCACAAAGATAAGGTGGTTCTTTGCCCCAGTCCGTCATTCCTTCCAAAGGTGGTCTCTGATTTCAATCTGAATGAGGACATTGCGTTGCCTTCCCTGTGTCCCAGGCCAAAACATCCTAAGGAAATTGCGTTTCATTCCTTGGATGTGGTTCAGGCTATTCGGGTGTACCTGGCAGCTAGTCTTTCTTTTAGGAAGTCGCTCCTTATTTGTGCTTACAGATGTGCCTCAAAGGACTATCTGCTTTTTCGTCCATTTCTAGATGTATCAGACTGATGGTGACTCAGGCCTATTTGATTAAGGGTCAGGTTCCTCCTTTCCCTGTGAAGGCGCACTCTTAAGTGGGCGCTCAGTGCTTCTTGGGCCTTCCGCCATCAGAAACGCAGGTGTGAAAGGCAGCTACTTGGTCATCGCTGCACACATTCACAAAATTTTGTGTATGTGTTGGCATCTGCAGATGCCTCCCTTTTGGCGGCAAGGTTTTGCAGGCTGTGGTTTAGGGGGCTTGTTCCCTCTTTGGGGGTGTAATGTTTTTCAGGTGAACTCCAGTTTTGGCTTGGCTCCTGTTACCTGGTTGGCTACGGTTTAGCCTTGGATTTTTTCTCGCTGTTCCCACCCGTCATGTTTGACACTGCTTTGGGACGTCCCCTTGGTTAAGATCATCAGGAGCTGTGTCCGTCAATGAATGAAAGCGAAAACTTTAACTTGCTGTAAAATCCATTTCTCTGATGTTCATTGACGGACACAGCACCCACCCTTCTTTGAAGTTGTATTACTTTGGACACTGCTTGCTTGTAACAAAACGGAGTACCTATAGCAGAGAGGGAGAGTGCCTGGGACTGCCCATAGTCATACACTTTTTTTTTTTTTTTTCCCCCTCCTGTAGGGGGCATTTCAAACCCAATGGTTAAGATCAAGCGCTGTGTCCATCAATGAACATCAGAAAAATGGATTTTACAGGCAGTCAAAAATCCCATTTCTCTTACGTCCTCCGACAGTCGCCGCCATCTTCATATTCGTCACAATGGGGGTATTAGTCCCTGCTTCGTAGGAGTAGCTAGGCAACAGAATGTCAATATTAAAGGTTTTAACATATCCCACCCCCAGGGGGTGGTCCCCTCAGACAATACCCTCCCATTTCCTGTATCCATTCCTCAGTTTCAATGTCTAGCTTGTCAGGAGTGGCTGCATGTCTCTATGCTGGGGCTTTTGTCTCAGCCTTTTTCTTCTTTTTTGATTTTATTTTGAGTTTTTTTCTCTTTCTTTAATTGCTGTCCAGGTTCCTTCGCAGGTTGCACTCGGAACGAAACAGTGATTCTGGTGGCACCGGACTGGCCTCGCCGGTCCTGGTACGCAGATCTCGTAAATCTGGCGATCGACGCTCCATGGCGTCTGCCTCTTCGAGAAGATCTTCTGTCTCAAGGACCGATCTTCCATCCTGCTTTACAGTCGCTGGCTTTGACGGCCTGGCTGTTGAAACGGAAATCCTGAAGGATAGAGGTCTCTCTCCTGAGGTCATTCACACTTTGATCAACGCGAGGAAATCTTCCTCGGGGAAGGTCTATTACCGTACTTGGAAGGCTTATTTTGCCTGGTGTGAGTCCAGGAGGGTCTCACCTCGCACCTACTCGGTGTCTAGAGTGTTGTCCTTCCTTCAGATGGGTGTCGACCAGCGTTTGGCGCTGGCTACAATCAAGGGTCAGATGTCTGAGCTGGCCGTTCTTTTTCAACGTCCTGTGGCATCTAACCCCTTGGTTAGCATCTTTGTCCAAGGGGTGCGACATCTGGTCCCTCCGTGGAGGGATCCTTTACCTCCTTGGGACTTGAACCTTGTTCTGTCCGTGTTACAGCGTGCTCCTTTTGGACAGATCAGGGAGATCTCGTTGTCTATGCTGTCCGAGGAGGTCGCATTTTTGGTGGCGATCACTTCGGCTCGCAGAGTGTCGGACCTGGCGGCTCTGTCCTGCAAGTCTCCGTACCTGGTCGTTCACTTGGGTAAGGTGGTCTTACGACCTAACCCTCCTTTTCTTCCGAAGTGCGTTTCGGTTTTTTTTCATCCCCATGAGGGCATTGTCTAAGCATCCGAAGGAGGTACAGTTACAATCCTTGGATGTTGTTCGGGCGATTAGGGTTTACCTAAAGTCGACTGAGTCTTTTCGCAAGACGGATTCCTTGTTTGTACTTCCGGAAGGTCCTCGGAAGGGCATGGCGGCGTCGGGTTCCACCATCGCCAAATGGATCAGACAGACCATTGGACAGGCATATGCTTTGAAGGGGAAAGTTCCCCCTGTGCCTGTGAAGGCGCACTCTACCAGATCGCTGAGTGCGTCTTGGGCCTGTCGTCATGGGGCTTCTGTGGCCCAGGTGTGTAGGGCGGCGACTTGGTCGACTGTACACACTTTCACAAAATTCTACAGAATGGATGTTCAGGCATCGGCAGATGCTTCCTTTGGCCGCAAGGTTCTTAGTGCGGCAGTTCCGTAAGGGCCCTTGTTTTTGGACCCTTTATTTGTCCGGGATTTGTTTTCATCCCTGGGTTATGTTTTTCCTGGGTTGTTGCTCCTGTTGAGCAAGTTTTTCAGGTTACCCAGCTGGGTTCCTTCCTTTGGTAAGGTTCCTTTCTCTGATGAGGAGACGGCGTTGCCTTTAGGCGCAACTGCGTTTCCCACCCCTCATGTTTGCACTGCTTTGGGACGTCCCCATTGTGACGAATATGAAGATGGCGGCGACTGTCGGAGGACTTAAGAGAAAACTGAATTTTTGTAAAATCTTACCTGTAAAATTCCTTTCTGAGTCCTCCGACAGTCGCCGCCCCCGCCCCTCTTTTGGGGTTTGATGTACTCTCTACTGCTATTCCACTGAAACTGAGGAATGGATACAGGAAATGGGAGGGTATTGTCTGAGGGGACCACCCCCTGGGGGTGGGATATGTTAAAACCTTTAATATTGACATATTCTGTTGCCTAGCTACTCCTACGAAGCAGGGACTAATACCCCCATTGTGACGAATATGAAGATGGCGGCGACTGTCGGAGGACTCAGAGAAAGGAATTTTACAGGTAAGATTTTACAAAAATTCCGTTTTTCTCTTTTTGTTCATTGACTGACACAGCTCCCGGTATTCATAACCATTGGGTTATACTGCCCCCCTACAGGAGTAGGACATTAGGCAAAAAAATTCTGGCTACACGCACGGACAGTCCAAGGGGCTATACACCCTCTCTCTGCTATAGGTACTCAGGTTTTTTTTTCTGCCTGACTAGTTCCTTGCTGGGATCTTTGGTCCTGGCAACATTTTCTAGATGCTAGATCTCACAGTAAAGATCCAGGAGGAAAAAATTGTCCCAATTGCTGAACCGGGCGACGGGCTGGATAATCTAGATCCAGTGGTAACCCCAGTCTGGCCAATGTGCGTGCGCAGGCCTCAGCTTCGTGCTAGGCTGCATGCGACATAGGCCCACTGGACTTGGGCTGGCCCTGCAAGTTAAACGGCTCGTGAGGTTTGCATATGACCTGGCCTCAGCCTGAGTCACAGCGTCCTTCCTGGCCGACAGCCCCACTTTCGATGGAGAGGAAGGAGGATCTGCCTGGAGCGGGTGCCCACCTGGTTCCAGCTTCCCCTGGAGGGTATTGGGGGGACCTGGGCCCCTCCTTGGGATGTTCCCCTCCTTCCCGCAGGCACTCCCCCTTGCTAAATCCCTCATTCTGAACCCCCCCTGCCCATACACTGGGAATGTGTTTTTTTTTTTTTTTTTTTTTTTTTGCGGGCTGCCCACTTTTCTGGGGTAAGGGCGGAGCGCTAACTGGCGATGCTGGGGCTCCTGCTAGGGTCCTCTGTCCTGCCTGGATCTATCCTGAGGCCTGGTCTCCCAATTGCTGGGTCCCTGTAGGCCTTGTGGCACCGCCATTCTGTTGTAGCCTTGTGTATTCCTATGCACGGCTGCCATGTTTGTGTAGTTCAGCTGCCATTTTCTTGTGGTTTGCATTGCAGATAGCGGTGGTCATGACAGTGAAGCCCCGTGGGTGGCAATTTCGGTAGTGGGAGCCACTCTTTTTTTTTTCCTCTGGTGCTGAATCCTGGATCCTTTGTTTCCCCAATGGAGGCAGCTTGCATGCAACGTGCTAACAGCGCCCCTGCCTCATCTGTCTCATCCGATCCTGAATCTGAGTCAGTCGTCGCAAATGTGGGTCACCCTTCTGGGTCTGCGACTACGCGCCTGGAATCCTCTGATAGTGAGGATGATTCCTACACGTCTGCGACTGCACACGAAAAGGCGCTGGTAGAGGCACTGATTGTATCTGTGCGTGAGACCCTAAAAATGGAGGACGCAGCTGAAGCTGTGATGGGGGCGCAGGTACCCTTTGGCACTCACAAGCCATCCAGAGCAGCAAAGGGTTTTCCCTTCCCCTCCTGTTGCGACAGAATTGTCGCAACAGGTGGGGACGACCAAAGCGTCCCCTAGGGGTTTCCCTGTGCCCTTTACTAGGCGTTACCCCTATGAGGAGTTTCGCTTAAGAAGTGGACTGCCACTGGTGGTGGACCCTCCGGTTTCCAGATTGAACAAGGCAACCATGATTCCAGTGGAAGAGTCCCCAGCCTTTAAGGATCTGGCTGCCTGGAAGGCGGAGGCTGTGGCCCGCATTTAGTACACCTTAACTGGTTCAGCAAGGAGGCCTGAATTTATTATTTCCCTAGTATCGCAAACTGACCGAGTGCTCTAAGCTCCAAGGACATGGCCTGGAGGGAGAACAGCTACCTTCCCTGCTTTTGCTGAGCTGGCGGATCAGCTGGTTCAGGGAATGCAGGATATCTGATGCCAATTAGGATGTGGCTCCCCTGATGACTCGCCTCTGTTTTGGCGGTGGTCCTTCGGCATGTCTTTTGGCTAAAATGCTGGTCTGCGGACCAGACTTCTAAAAAGGCCTTGACTGATCTTCAGTTTCAAGGAGATTGTCTGTCTGGAGCTACCCTGGATCACCTCATTAAGTCCTCCACAGGGTGGAAGAGTACTTCTCTTCCGCTGTCTACAAAGGGCAAGGAACCTAGTCTTAGACATGGACCTTCCTTCTTGGCTTCCTTCTCGGCTCCTACTTCAAGGGGCTTTTAATCGGCGCAGATTCCCCCTTCTCTTTATCTTTTTCAGTATGTGGTGACACTAAAGAATTGGCTGCCTGTTTCATTTATGGTTTTATATATATATATATATATATATATATATATATATATATATATATATATATATATATATATATATATATATATATATATATATATATATATATATATATATATAATCACATGTACTTTTTACCCACTCACATCCTCATCCCCCCTACGTCTCATTCCCCATTGGTAGTGCATTGGCCCTTCCTTCATTGTTTCTATACCTTAACATCTTCCTTCCTGAGAAAAATGGGCTTTTTATAGTGAACATACAATGAAAAAGATGTTTGGTATGGATTTGGGGCCAAGCTTAGCTCTTAAAACAGGCAGTCCTTGTAGGTAACAGTTGCCAAATCCAGTTATTCGAAGAATTTGTATCTCTTATGGTGTGTTTTTTGAAGATTTTTGGTAGGTGTTGTGAAGGGTGATTGTAGAATATATATTTTTTTTTTGGATACTTGCCTTGTTTGTACAACGGGGAAGGGAGGTATTGTAGGACCTATCATGTGTGTTTTTTTTTTTTTTTTTTTTTTTTTTTTTTTTCTTGTGGTAAATGTTATGGATTCCGGCAAAATGAATTTTCAGTGATTTTTTTTTTTTTTTTTTTTTCTGTCCAGTTGTTGACAAGCAGAAAATAGCTGAGGAAACTCCCAAAGAAGCTGAGGAAGCTGAGGAAGCTGAAGCTGAAGCCGAAGCTGAAGCTGAAGCAGAAGCCAGCATAGATGCAAGCAAGCAAGGTATTTTTTTTTTTTTTCTTTCTCTGCCTTCCCTGAATTGTACTTGATATGCCTTTTTATAATTGGTGAAGAAAATTAATTTGTTTTTAAATAGGAAGCGTTTTTTGTTTTGTTGCCATGTGCGTTTTAAGGTTGTAATGTGTGTTGTTTTTTTTTTTTTTTTTTTTTTTATCTGAATGACATGGAAGGGGAGGACAGTGAAATCTGTAACTCAAAAAGAAAACAAACAAAAAGATTTACAAAAAATCTTCCAAATGCGTAGGGCATTTTTGGCAAAAGTAAAGGTCACCTAACACTTTTGGGCGCTCCAATATCTTTCCCCTGCAAATTCTTTAACTGATCTGCCTGCGACCTCTGAACCATCATCTCTCCCCCCCCCCCCCCCTTCCTGCCTGTCCCATTTTCTGAGGCCTAGGGATCCCTCCTGGGGCAGCCATTTTGCTGTAGCCTGTGTGATCAATGCACGGTGGCCATGTTTGTGTAGTCCGGTGGCCATTTTGCTGTGTTTTGCCTTTGAAAATAGCGGCGATTTCAGCTGTGCCTCTCCTTATCCCCTGGTGCCGACTCCTGTATCTTTCACTTTCTGATCGCTGCACGTGGAGTGCCGGTTTCTGGTGGGTTCCTCGCCCTATCTGCGGAGGATCGATTTAGGTGCTCTGTTAACCACTTCCATACAAAGCAGTTACACCCCCTTCCTGCCCAGACCAGTTTTTAGCGCTCTCCCACTTTGAATTATAATTACTCAGTCATACAACGCTGTACCCAATCAAATTTTTTTCACACAAATAGAGCTTTCTTTAAGTATTTAATCACCACTGGGTTTTTTATTTTTTGCGATATAAGTGAAAAAAGAGCAAAAATTTTGAAAAAAACACATTTTCTTTTAGTTTCTATTTCTGCAAATAAGTCCATTTTTTTTCTTAAATTTGGGCCAAAATGTATACTTCTACATAGCTTTGGTAAAAATAACCCAAATTAGTGGTTATTTAGTTTGTGTGAAAGTTAGAGTATTCAAGCTATGGTGCCAATTATTGAAAATTGATCACACCTGATGTACCGATGGCCTATCATTTCTTGAGACCCTGAAATTGTCAGGACAGTACAAATACCCCCCAAATGACCCCTTTTTGGAAAGTAGACATTACAGGGTATTTAGTAAGAGGCGAGTTTTTTGAAGTTGTAATTTTTTTCCTACAATTCTTGGGAAAATTTAAAAGAATTTTTTTTTTTGCACAAAATTGTCATAAGTTATTTCTCATACAAAGTATATGCATACTTGCAATTACACCCCAAATACATTCTGCTGCTCCTCCTGAGTAGGACAATACCACATGTGTGAGACTTTTACACAGCCTGACCATATACAGAGGCCCAACATTCAAGGAGCCACCATCAGGTGTTCTAGGAGCATAAATTACACATATAATTTCATTACAACCTCATTTTGAAGGCCCTGGAGCACCAGGACAATGATATTACCCACAAAATTACCTCATTTTAGAAAGCAAACGCCCCAATGTATATACTATGAGGCATAATGAGTCTTTTGAACATGTCATTTTTTTCCACGTTTTTGGAACATGTGGAAAAAATGAACTTTTTTTTTTTTTTTTTTTCAGTTGTCAATTTATAAGATATTTCTAACACATAGCATGTACATAGCAAAAATGACACCCCAAAATACATTCTGCTACCTTTGTCACAGCATATCCACATACAGAGGCCCAACATGCAAGGAGCACAGTCAGGTGTTCTAGGAGCATAAATTACACATATAATTTCATTACAACCTATCACACTTTTTGAAGGCCCTGGAACCCCAGAACAATGCAAACCCCCACAAAATGACCCCATTTTGGAACGCAAACACCCCAACACATAATCTAGGAGGCATGGGCTGCAGATAGGTACTCTGATGGGCTGCAGACTGGTACTCGGGTACACTGATCGGATTCAGAAAGGTACTTGGGTACTCTGATGTGCTTCAGAGAGGTACTTTGGTATTCTGATGGGCTAGAGACAGTTACTCGGGTAATCTGATGGGGTGCAGATTAGGGATGCACCGAAATGAAATTCTTGGCCGAAGCCGAATAATAATGAAATGCTTGGCCGAAGGCCGAATACCGAACGCGGTGTTTCGCATTTTTTCCATTTATTTTGCCAATTTTTAGGGGGCACGCTGATGGGCACATTTTGTTAGGGGGCACGCTGATGGGCACATTTTGTTAGGGGGCACTCTGATGGGCAAAACAAAACATTTAAATCAGCGTTGCTCTTAACATAAAATATGCCCATTAGCGTGCCCCTTAAAATAAAATATGCCCATCAGAGTGCCCCTTAACATAAAATATGCTCGTCAGAGTGCCCCTTAACATAAAATATGCTCATCAGCATGTCCCTTAGCATAAAATAAGGGGCACGCTGATGGCCACATTTTATGTCAAGGGAGCACTCTGTTGGGCACATTTTTTTCTTTTTTTTTTTTTTTTTTTTAAGGGGCACTTTATAGGGCACTCTAATGTAATGAGCATGGCAAGTGGCAACAACATATGGCAGTCTGCACACTAATGCTTGTGCAGCTGCCAGCTACCGTATTCTCCCCCAAATGTGCTCAGCTCCACATCACATACCTGAACTGCAGCCAGAGCCAAAAGCCGCGAACAGGGGGGCGGGGCGTGGACCTAGTGTGAAGGAGCCGCAGTCAGGAGCAGGGGGCGGGACGCGCGCGTGACGTCACACCCCCTACTCGCGGCCGAACAGGACACCGGCGGCGTGTGAGAAGGGAGCCGCGAGCCACAATGAGGAAGGTGAGCGGTCAGGGCGGAAGCTGACATTGTTCGGCTCAAAATTATTCGGCCTTTTGACTTATTCGGCCGAACGCCGAAAGTGCTATTTTCTCTATTTTCGGCCGAATAATGTTCGGCCGCCGAATATTCGGTGCATCCCTAGTGCAGATAGGTATTTGGGCACTCTGGGCTGGAGACAGGTACTTGGGTACTCTGGTGACGGGTACTCAATGTACCCGTCGTCAGAGTACCTGATGATGGGCTGGTGACAGGTCCTCTTTATTGGGGGGCAATCAGTGTGTTTTGGGGTGCACTATGATCGGTAACTAGCTGTTACCCCAATCTCCTCCTCACACAGGAGCGGTGTTTGAGGAGGAGAACACGATGACAGCTAGTTACTGTGTTCTCTTTTGACATTCTGTGACCGGCTGTGATTGACAGCCGGTCACGTGGTAAAAAGCCAATTTCATTGGCTCTTTACCTAGATTGGGGATGGGCTCTGTCCGAGGGACGAGCCTCATCCCCGATCGCAGCGCTGTGAGTCCCCAGGGGTACGCATTGCGGAGAGAATGAGCGGCTTGCGCTGGAGCCGCTCATGTGATCGGCTGTGATTGGACACAGCCGATCACGTGGTAAACAGCCCATTTTATGGGCTGTTTACCTTGATCGAGGATGGGCTCAGTCCAAGGGACAAGCCTGATCGCTGCGTTGCGCCCCCCCCGGAGGAGCGCAGTAGCGGCGAGAGCGGGCAGCCGTCATATGATTGAGGAGCCCTTCCTGCCGGCGTCATTTTACTTTTTTTTTTTTTTTTTTTTTCCAGCAAAGGCTCTGGAGAATAAAATGGCGGTCATTGCAATATTTTTTGTCACGCTGTATTTGCGCAGTGGTCTTTCAAACGCCAATTTTTTTTAAAAAAAAAAATTATGAAAAATCACATTTCACTGCATTTAAAAAAAACTAAACAGTAAAGTTAGCCCATTTTTTTTTTTTGTATATTGTGAAAGATGTCACGCCGTGTAAATACCCAACTTGTTACGGTTTAAAATTGCGCACACCCGCAGAATGGCGACAAACTACGGTCAATGAAAATCTCCATAAGCGACGCTTTAATATTTTTTTTTTAATGGTTACCAGTTTAGAGTTGAGTGTAGCTTTTTTTTTTTTTTTTTTTTTTTTTTTTTAATTATGTGCAGGATCTCCTTGTTCAAGGAGTGATTGTGCCGCTTCCTCCGCAGGAACGTTTTTAAGGTTTCTATTCAAACTTGTTTACTGTGCCCAGAAAGTAGGGCAAGGTGCGTCCAATTCTGGATCTCAAAGCTCTGAACCGCTTTGTGCACGCTTTGTGCTGGTGCAGAAGTTTTGAATAGTCCATTCGGTCAGTGGTAGCATCTTTGAATCAGGGGGATTTTCTGGCCATTTTCGAAGAACACCAGTGATTCCTCTGCTTTGCGGTGGCAGAGGAGCATTTTCAATTTGTGGCGTTACCCTTTGATCTCGCCTCCACTCCCAGGGTTTTTACCAAGGTCCTGGCCCCAGTGTTGGCTATGTTATGTCAGAGAGGGATTGCGATCTTGGGATATCTGGATGATCTCCTATTACGAGCATCACTCGGTTCTGTTGGGCAACCTCAATTACAGTTCAGACCCTTCAGGAATTCGAGTGGCCGATCAATTTAAAAATTCTGCTGACGTCCTCCGTACGCGTTATCTGGGGCTAACCCTAGGCTCTGCCTTGGCGAGGGTCTTTCTTCCCTTGGAAAAGCTTTAGAAGTTGCAAGGTGCCATCAGGTTGCTGTTGGAAACCGATCGGTCTTCCCTACGGACTTGCATGAGAGCCCTGGGTCTGATGGTATCAACCTTCGAGGCAATTCTGTTTGCTCAATCTCACTGGACGCCTCTGCAAAAAGATTCTTGCAAAATGGAACAGGGATCCACAGTCGTTAAACCAGCAGATACATTTGAGCCATCTAACGAGGTTGGCTCTATCCTGGATGATCCAGTTGTCTGCTTTGTCAGGGCAAGTCTTTCCTTATGCTGTTCTGGACGGTGGTACCACGGATGCCAGTCTGTTAGGCAGGGGTGGAGTGCTGGGTAAGGTCTGTGCCTAGGGGACTTGGTCGACAGGACTTTTTCTTGCCGATCAATATTCTGCATCTCAGAGCGATCAAGCTTTGCCTGTTCCACTGTACGAATCGGCTACACGGTTCCCAGGTTCAGATTCAATCCAACAATGCCACGGCTGTGGCTTACATCAATCAAGGGGGCACCAAGAGTGTCCTGGCAGCCAAGGAGGTGGCCGGGATCCTGATATGGGCGGAAGACAATGTTCCAGCTCTTTCCCCAGTCCACATTCCGGGTGTGGGGAGTTGTCAGGTGCTGGATCAAGGAGAATAGTCCCTTCATCGGGAGGGGTTTCATCTGCTGTGCGTCTGGTGTGGAACTCCAGAGGTGGATCTCTTCCACAGAAAAAGTCCAGAGGTTTGTGGCCAGGTCTCGGGATCTTCCGGCTTACGCCACAGATGCTTTAGTGGCTCCTTCAAGCCAGTATCGGCTGATTTATGCCTTCCCTCCGCTCAAGCTTCTGCCGAGGTTCCTTCGCAGGGTGGTGGTGGTGGAAGGAATTTCGGTCATTCTGGTGGCCCCAGACTGGCCTAGTCCGGTCTTGGTACGTGGACCTTGTAAAAATGGTCGTCGATCCTCCATGGAGACTTCCTCTGCGGGAAGATCTGCTGTCCCAGGGATCGATCTAACATCCTGCTTTACGGTCGCTGGCTTTAACGGCATGGCTGTTGAAATCAAGGTGTTGAGGTATTTCTGACTCGGTGATTCCTACACTTTTGAAGGACCGGAAGTCGCCATCTAGGAAGATCTATCATCGTATGTGGAAATTGTACATTTCATGGTGTGAATCCCTGCAGCTGCACACTCGCTTGTTCTCCATAGCTAGGGTTTTGGCCTTTTAGCACAATGGGGTTTAGCAGCGGTTGGCTTTGGGCACTATCAAGGGCCAGGTGTGGGCCTTAGCCATTTACTTCCCATGACGATTGGCTACTAATGCCCTGATTCGCACTTTTATTCAAGAATGCGTCATCTGGCTCCCCCACGGAGATCCCCGTTGCCTCCGTGGGATCTTAATCTGGTTCGGTCTGTTCTTCAAAAGCCTCCTTTTGAGAACGTTGGGGAAATGTCTTTGCTTTCTTTATCCAAGAAGGTTACCTTTCTAGTGGCAATTCTGCCCACAGAGTGTTTGAGTTGGCTGCTTTGTCCTGTCTGCCTTATTTGGTGGTTCACAGAGAAAGTGGTTCTGTGACCTAATCTGTCTTTTCTTCCCAAGGTGCTGTCGAATTTTCATCTCAATGAATACATTGTGTTGCCGTGTTGCCTTTCCTATGTCCGTAGCATCCCAAGGAAATTGCCTTGCGCTCTCTGGATGTGGTTCGAGCGATAAGGGTGTATCTGACGGTAACTGAGTCTTTTAGAAAATCGGACTTTGTTCTCATCGAAGGACCTCAGAAAGGTTTGGCTGCATCTGCTGCGACCATATCCAGATGAATCAGGCAGACGGTTGTTCAGGCTTATTCACTGAAGGGTCAGGTTCCTCCTTTTCCTGTGAAGGCGCATTCTACTAGAGCGCCGCCGAGTACCTCTTGGGCTTTTTGTCATCAGTCCTCAGTAGTGCAAGTTTGTAAAGCAGTGACTTGGCCGTCTGTGCACACTTTTTTACAAAATTCTATAAGGAACATTTGTTGGCATCTTCGGATGCTTCCTTGGCCGCAAGGTTTCGCAGGCTGCTGTTTCATAAGAGAATTTAATTCTCTTTAGGGTTTTTTTTCTTTGGTGAGCTCCTGTTCCTGGTTGAGCTTCATTTTACCCAGTTGGCTAAGTTTAGACTTTGTAGTTTACGTTTACTGTCTGGCTGCATTCTCCCTACCCCTCATGCCTACACTGCTTTGGGACGTCCCAATGGATAAGAAGTATGAGAGCTGTGTCTGCCAGTGGACGATGGAGAACTTTTTTTTGTAAGAACTTACTGTAAAATCTTTTCTCTTCAGTCCATTGACAGACGCAGCACCCGCCCCTCTGTTTTGGGGATGGTTGTGTCTTTCACTGCTTGCAACGATGGGTGTGTGGGGTTATGCCTATAGGGACAGCCCCGTGGGCGTGGTTAATTGCTCTCCCCCCCCCCCCCCCCCCCTTGCCTACTACTACTCCTGCAGGGGGCAGCAAAACCCAATGGATAAGAAGTATGAGCTGCGCCCTATCAACGGACTCAAGAGAAAATGATTTTACGGTTCTTGCAAAATAGTTTTTCTTGCCTGGTGTGAAAACGGGCCCTTCAATCCCACATATTGCTCTGTATCTCACTTTCTGGCCTTTGCACAATCGGGTCTTGACCTAAGATTGGCCTCAGGTACTATTTAAGGTTAGGGCTCTGCCTTTAACCAACTTTTTTTTTTTTCTTGCTTTGCTCTCCCTTGTAAAAAAAACACCTGTCTGGGATATTTCCCTAGAGCACGTGTCAAACGAATGCAGCCCTCCAGGCCATTTCATTTGGCTCTCACACCGCTCCTGCAGCTACAACACCCCCCTCATCTGTCTCCCTTGTCCCAGCAGTCCCACAGAGGACTACAGAGCTCCTCCTACAGATCCTGCGCTTTAAAACAATGGAGATGTTTGTTTCTGCGCCCCCCCCCCCCCCCAAGGAGTGAGGTGGCTCCGTGCCAGTATGCACTTGTCCTTCACAGCTTAAGGCTTTAGTTATTAATGAAACCAGTAATAATCGAATACAGAGACAATGATAAAGAGTAAATACATTTAAATAGTCTTATAGATACAACCGGCCCTTTGAGGCATCCGTAATGCTGATGCGGCCCGCAATTAAATTGCATTTGATACCCCTGCCCTAGAGGTTCTCTCATTCAAAGTAGCCTTTTTAGTTGCTTGCACAGCTACCAGATGGGTTTCTGAATTGGTGGCCCTTTCCTATTAAGAGCCTTTCTCATACGTCACAATGACAAGGCTATCTTATGCCCTAGGTCATCTTTTTTTTTTTTTTTTTTTTACCTCGAAGGTGATCTTAGTATTCCACCTTATTGACAACACTGTCTTCCCATCCTTATGCCCTGCTCCTAAGAGCCCAAAGAAAATAGATCTTCATGCCTGGCTTAAAGCTGCACGATTAATCATTGGAAAATGGCGATCTCGATTCAACCCCCTCACGATCTTAATCGGGCATTTCCACGATTTCTTTTTTTCCAAATATAACTTTATTTTTAGTTCAATCTTATTTTATTGAAAGAGAAGGGTTTTACAGAGTTAGGGGAGAGGCATGGAGCATGAAACATACAGTAAAATAAGTTGTTCAGGAATGACATAAAGTATACCGTGAGTAAGTGCATACAACAATCAACATCAATAAGTGCCAATATGGAACCTAAATCGCCAGGTCCATTAGAACCTGGCAGCAGCACAAGGACAAGATAACAGCAACTTGGGGTGTCAGGTGTTAACATAAATAAGAGAAAAATCAAAGAAAGGCCAACACCGGTACAAACACTTTCATGGCTGGCGTCACTTGGGAAGAATGTGGAAAGTGTGGTAGGCATTGTTAAATATCTTGGTTTTCCAGTAAGTAACGCCTAAAAACAACAAATAAGCAAAGAGGATTGCCTTATGGTGTCAATGGTATAGCCAGAGAGGGGAATAGAGCTTAGAGGATGGGATAAAGCAGGAGAATGTAAAGAGGTATGCCAAGGGGGCAAAGAAGGTGGATGAAATCAGGAGGGGCCGCCCACGTCCCACTACTGCCCCCCAGCACCGGGTAGCACAGATGTCCCGAGCCAGGACTGAAAGGCATCCGAACACCGAAACATGTCCCAGGACCTCCAAGCAGCAGAGAATCGGTCCTCCCTGGCCCCCTTCCGCGCCAACAGGTTTTCCATGTCCCTAAGCCGGTCCAGTTCCAGAGCCCACTCAAGTTTAGAGGGTACGTGCTTGGTCCTCCAGTGTCTGGGTATCACCGTCCGAACAGCCGCCAAGAAAAACCTCAGAACGTCTCTCTTGATCGACCGGAAGGAACCGGGTAACAAAGACAACAAGGCCAGTTCCGGTGTCGCAAGAACAATGGTCGCCTGGAGCCTGCAATACAGAGCTATGATTCCTGTCCACAATTCATGGATCTGGGGACATTCCCACCAGATATGGATAAGCGTTCCCCTCGAGGACGAGCACCGCCAACATTGGTCCGACTGGATTGGGTCAATGTAGGCAATCGAGGAAGGGCACCTGTACCATCTGCTTAAATAACTTTATTTTTAGAACACAAAATGGCATACAGCGGAACTAAAATGAGTACATAACAGCCAAACCATCATAAAGAACCAGGCCATCATAAAAAGTTAATTTATATCATCACTGCCCCCTCCATGGACTCACACGAGAGGCTCTCATTGGATTTATATACCTTCCCACAACATATAATCAGGGCTGGCAGTAAAATAAGCCCTCAGGTTGCCCGTCCATTCCGTATTTGCCCCTCATTTATTAAGACAAGACAAACAAAAACCAAACAGAAGAGGAAAAAAAAGGAGGGGGAGGGGTAAAAAAACTCCCCAAAGAACATCACCAGAAAGAAAGATATGAAAGGCCGAGAGAGGCTAAAAAATCGTCCCTGACTGGGGAGACCACCCCCCATCTCCATTCCAGAATGCAACAGGGCAATATCCTCGTAAGACGAAATAAGTGTTCCAGAGCTCCCAGGTCTCATGATATAGCTCCCGCTTACAATGTGATGTCAGCACCAGGTCCTCCATCTTATTAATAGCCTCTACCTTCCGTAGCCAGTCCTTTACCGTAGGACAAACTTTTCCTCAACACGGGGATACATTAATTAGATGACGCACCACCGATTTCTCATATCCCTATATGGGAATGTCTGATAAGTGAAGCAAAAAGAGGGCGGGTCCTCCTGAATAGAATATTCCGTAAACTTTTGAACAATAGCTCTAACCTCAGACCAATATACTGAAAGTTTTGTGCAGGACCAAAAAATATGGAGTAATGTTGCATCCTCCTCCCCCCCACCCCCCCCCCCCCCACCCCCCACAACGCCAGCAGTTTTCCGACACGTTCTGGAAGATCCTATGAAGTTTGTGAGGTGTATAATACCACCTGGTCAGTAACTTAAAATTGGTCTCTTGGATTTTGGTACAAATAGACGATTTAAAGGAGAAAAAAATAATCTTCTGTATTTGCGATGGTATGAAAGTGCGGTGTAGATCAGATGCCCATTTAGTCAGACACGGCAAAGGAGGTCTATCCAACAGGATCGTTAGTAGACTATATAATAAAGAAAGCGTATGTGGCAGGGCCCCTTTCAGGCAGTATTCTTCAAATCTAGTCAAATTATGTGCGAAATCCGCCGGATTCGGAAAAGTATGTAAAAAATTATGAAGTTGCAAGGCAGACCAAAAGGTGAGCCTAAAATGGCCATCCGCGGTCGTCAAAGTCTCCAATGTCAGACAACTATCCGAGACCAGAAACTGGGCGACCCGAGTATATCCGGATGCGCCCATCGTCCCCAAATCTGGTGACGAAAGGCCCAACATGAACCGCGGATTTTCGATCACGGGAAATAAGAGAGCAAGGAGGGGAAAGAGTACCGCACGATAGCCTGATGGCATGTTTGCAGCGTGGTACCCAGAAGGGGGTGAAGACGCAATTGCAAGTCTGGGTAGCACCAAAGTGCTCCCCTAAGAGGAATATTCGTCTGTGCTTGTTCTATAGTGATCCACAGTTTAGATGCCTGGTGTCTGCACCAATCAACCACTCTACTCAGATGAGCTGCCTGGAAATACTTCTGTATATCGGGAGAGCTAAGCCACCACAGGCTTTTGACAGGGTCAGTTGCGTCCGTGCAAGGCAAGGTTTTTTCTGTGCCCAAATAAATTTAGTGAAGAGGGAATGGATCAAGTGAAAATACCGGGCAGGCAGCCGAACCGGAAGAGCCCTTATCAAGTAAATATGTTTGGGCACTATACTCATCTTTATCAGGTTACACCTGCCAAACCACGAGTGGAGACCCGTATGCCATTTATCCAAGAGGGAACGTGTCTCTCCGATCAGGGGGTGGGGGGGGGGGGGGAATTCAATTCATAGACCCTAGACAAAAATGATGGAATAAAGGTACCAAGATAACGTAAGGCTGAAAACTGAAGCCAAAGCTCGTTTGTAGAGTACGTAGGAGAGGCGGCCAAACCCCCACTCCCATCTCCTCCGATTTACCAAAATTAATTTTGAAGTTCGAAAGGGTTCCATACCTAGTCAGTTCCTGTAATAAATTCGGAAGGGAAATAGTCGGGTTCGTCAATGAGAACTTAAGATCATCAGCATAGGCGGATATCTTGTAATGACTTCCACCAACCTGCAATCCCTGGCTATCTGGATTCAGGCGTATAGTGCAAAGGAATGGTTCCAACGAAAGAGCAAATAAAAGAGGGGACAAAGGGCAACCCTGCCTCGTACCATTATTGATGGGAAAAGGATCAGATAGGTGACCGTTCACCTTGACGTGTGCGGTGGGGTTCGAGTATATACTAGTGATCCAAAGCAGCATATTATTTCCCAAGCCTATATATTTAAGGACCGTAAACCTGAAACGCCAATTCACCCTGTCAAAGGCTTTTTTCCGCGTCAGTATTAATGAAAACACTCGGGATTCGGGAAGTATTAGCCACGTGGATCAAGTTTTAAGACTTTAGTGGTGTTGTCCCTAGCCTCTCGGCTAGGAACAAAACCCACCTGGTCAAGGTGAACGAGGTCAAGAAGGTGTGGGCCTAATCGATTAGCCAATATTTTCCTAAACATTTTCAAATCTATATTAAGTAAAAAAATAGGCCTATAGCTTCCACAAGATGTAGGGTCCTTTCCTTCTTTCAGGATAACAGTAATATGCGCCGCTTAGGTGTCCCTAAGCAAGTTGGCCCCTTCCTTCGCAGAGTTAGTCTGACTAGGTACGGACCCAGGATAGAAAGAAAAACCTGAAAATATTGGAGCGTAAAGCCGTCCGGTTCAGGGGCCTTCTTCAGCTTCATGGCACCTATGGTCTGTTGAACCTCTGCCAAAGTGATCGGCTCATCTAACTGCACTCTTATCTCAGTAGAGAGTGTAGGAAGACAGGACGCTACAAGATAATCCTCCATTACTGGGGTAGGTATGGTGGCGTCCTTCAGTGAATACAGTGAAGAATAGAATCGGCCAAACTCCCCCACAATCTGTTATGGCCTTGCATTGAGACCATATTAGGGACAAAGGTTGGTTCGCTCACGGAGTGTGCAAGTAGCGTCCCACATTTATCTCTGTATTCATAGCCCCAGCCTGTATAGCCGCTTTAGCTCTAAACAAAAGATCAGCTATTTTTTGAGGCGTTCGTACAAGCTCAGTCTCCAGAGCCGGCGACGTAGCGTGTTTATGTGGAGATTCAAGGCGACGAAGCGTATCTAAAAGCTGCGTTAATTTGTTTATCGCGTTCCTTTTAAGTCTAGATCCATGTTTAATAAGAAGCCCCCTTAAGACTGTTTTATGGGCCTCCCACAGATTCCCCATCTCGCATTCCTCCAAATAGTTTATCTGAAAATAGTCCTGCAATTTAGATGAGATGTCGTCAGAACTTCAGGAATCTGTAGGAGGCTCTCGGTCAACCTCCAGAAACATTGACGAGAGGCAGCGAAGTCAGACAAGGAATAAGGAAGCATCACCGGCGCATGATCTGACCATGTTATATCCCTGATTGTTGATGTTTTAATCGCATGGAGCTGCCTATGCGGGATTAAAAAATAGTCGATCCGTGAATAGCACTTGTGAGGTGCTGAATAAAATGTGTAATCTCTCTCAGAGGGGTGCAACAAACGCCATACGTCTATCCATTGAGCATTTATAAAACGTCTGCGCGATACTTTTGCCGGTAGACGGCAAGATGGCCAATCTACCCGTAGAAGTGTTGAAACGGGCCAAAAGCGGGGCATTAAAATCCCCACCTAAAATGAGCTGTCCCTCCACAAATTCCAGGAGCAATTTAGTCACTCGCCTAAGAAAAACTTCTTGGCGATCATTTGGTGCATACAATGTTGCAAATGTAAACTGTGTATCACCGACCGTCCCTCTAATAAACAGATATCGTCCCTCTGGGTCAGACAAAATATCATTCAGTGTCCAAGAAAGTTTGGCGGACAAGAGAATGGTCACCCCTCGAGACTTGGCATCAGCATTCGTAGAATAAGCTATATTGTAACCGCTATTCATGAGCCTGGGAACTCTGTTGCCTCTAAAGTGGGTCTCCTGAATAAAGGAGAAGTCCACTCTAGATCGCTTGAGATCCTTAAGCAACATCCTTCTCTTTTCCGGTACATTAAGACCTCTAGCATTCAAAGAAAAGATGGTAAGGTCCTCCATCATCGAGACGAAAGGGAAAAAGAAATCAGGAAAGAAGAAAATTGGGAAAAAGAAGCAGAGAGAAAAGGGTAAAAGAGAAAGGGGGAGAAAAAAAAAACAGAAGAGCGAACAGAAGTGGTCATTGACCACCCTGCTCCCTCGAAAAGATACACACTTTCACTAACAGGGAAAATTCCCGTGTACAGTGTGACCAAAGTCACCCCTCAGTGTACTGACCTAAGTGGGGAAGTAATCAAGGACATGGATAGCAGTAAAAAGAAAAAATTAAATAAAAAGACACCGCTCTCCCGGACCCCCTCCCGCCACACCGGCAAGGATCAAAAACTTAACAGCCCTCCAATCAAAGAAAAAAATTAAAAGATAAATAAAATAAAATAGATCCCGGAATTATAAAAAACAGCATGGAAAGATAAAGCTTGACACTAACCCACTGTCACCCGCCCCCTTGTTAACTAAATATCCCCCCTCCCTTCAAAGAATAAAAAAAGGAAGAGGGAGAACGAAAATCCCTCTCTATAATTGCCCGCCGATCATCAGGGAGCAGTGCCTGTTGCCACCCTTCCATCAACCACCTCCCGTCAACACCCAGGGTCTCTCTCCCACAATCAGGGCCCACTTCCACCCCTCACCCATAAATCAGCAAAGGCCTTATATATTGCGCCTACTGGACCCCAATTAGGGGCCTATATCCACAAAGTGAGTAAAGGGCCATAACAGATAAAGGTGGCACAGATCCCGGCCATCCACGATCCGATAACCACCCGTGAACAATCAAAAGAAGCCCTGTACCCTGGCTGATTATAAGGTAGGGGCCAGTTACCCGCGGGTAAACGTGCCTGAGCCACCCTCCAGCAGTCTCCTCTAATATATTCGGGGTACCGCATCGGAGTGGAGTTCTCCCTTACATCCCCAAGCTATCTAGGAGGCAAAAAAAAGGGGGGGTGGTGGGGGCTAGCTATATCAGCCACCCAATAGGCCGGTAGACATCTCCAGAAAAAAAAAACCAAGTCATCATAAACTTTATAAAGAAAAAACTGCAATGTGATAAGTCATTGTTAAAGGATAACACTAACAGCTTAAGTTATCAAGAATCTATCGGTGTGCAAATTAATCATTTAAGTCTATCAAATAAATCAAACAATACAAAGCTACCCGGGGACAGATACCCCACAAGAAACTCTCAAACAGATCCCATAGACGCCCAAACCCGGGTGCACAACGACGCCCAGCATTCCAAGTGCATATACAATAATGTATTCATACTGGATATATATTAAATGTGCAAACTTGTATCTAGGTGGAAAAAAAAAAGAAGGGAGGAATCTAATAAGACCTCATACTTGCCTGTGCTTAAAAAAAAGAGAGAATTGTTATAATATAATCAAAAAACAGTGAGCTATTCAATTACTATGCTGAGCGTCATTGCGGACCCCGGTCCGGGCCCCCCGAGATCCGTGCAGAGATCCCCTGGCGCATCCATCCCCCAGCAGTTCCACCTCATTCAATCCACCCTCCTAACATCATCCACCCCACCCAATTTATTCAAACTGAAAAGAAAAAAGGGGGGGGGGGGAGAAAAGTGTCAAGTTTACTCCATGTTACACATCTGATGTAAAGAGATTGCTCACAGGATCCTTTCCAAAAAAAAGCTTTAACTTTTTATTCATGTCAGTCCAGCTTCTTGCGGCACCTAAGGGACCCCTCTTTTGTTTTCCGCCGTTCCTGCCGTGACTGGCGCCTCCTTCCTGATGCTACGTCTCTGATCCTCGCCGGTCCATAAAAAAATCAGCCAATTCGGGACCTGGAAGGGGTCTATACCCATGAATAAAAAGACTTTGCAGGTCACTTGGTGATCGTAAAGTAAAAGAGCCCTGGGGATTACGGAAAGTAACTGACAGGGGGAAGCCCCAACTGTACGTCAGGCCCAGCTGTCTCGCCTTGTCTAGTACCGGGCGGAGGAGAGCCCTCCTCTGCAGTGTAGCTTTAGACAGATCCGGAAGGATTTTAATAAGTGCCCCGTCAAAATCTACTGCACCTTTTTCCCAAGCTCCTCGTAAAATTAGCTCTTTATCCACAAAATGATGGATCCGGCAGACCACATCCCATGGTCTGTCAGGATCAGCGGAGCAGGGACCCAGAGCTCGATGAATCCTGTCGAACTGCAGTCTGGTGGGGTACAGGTCTCCAAGAATTTTCTGAAATGTTTTTTGCAGTATCCCCTAAGTTCTCAATGTCGGTAGTCTCCGGGGGACCCCGCAGACGCACGTTGCGTCGGCTTCTGTCCTCCAGCTCCTCCATGCGTAGTTGTAGGGTCATCTCTGCCTCTAGGTGGGTTTTAGCATGGGCTTCCAGAGCACACACCCGTCCTTCCAGGGAGGAAAGGGAAGACTCGCCCGCCGCCATCCTCTGTGATACAGACGGCTTCTCACCTCTCACCTCCTCAATGGCGGCTTGTTGCTTCTCTTCTATCCGGGCCACCATTGCAGCAATGTCCGCCTTGGTGGGGAGAGCCTGCAACAGTGCCCGTAGTTCACTGACTCAAGCCTGGATTCAGTCGGGGTATCTGTATGGGCTTCGAGTGGTTCCGGTAATGCAAAGGAGGCAGTGTGAGCACTCCCCATGATAGCAGAGTCCATGGCTGTAGCCTGCAGTCCACGAGGTGCGGCCATCTTGGACCCAGATGAACCCGGGGCTGAAACCGGGAAAAACTGAGATCTCCCCCTCGGTTTTGCTCAAACTGGGTTTCTTAACCGAGCCTTTAGTTTTGCGTTTTTTGGAAAGTGTCATGTCCCCCAGGTAGTTCAGTATGTGCCGAGCAAGGCCGAAGGGAGCCGGGAGCTCAGTAGATGTCTCTACTCCGCCATGTCCTGGCCACGCCCCCTGCAAATCACATTTTAAATGAAGCCCATTTCCACGATTTCATGTAAATGCAAAACCGTTCCGTGCTCACAGCTGTCAAACTTTGTCGGCTGTGTGTATTTTTTTTTTTTAAATAATAATCACAACATTGCTCAGCACTGCGAGATGAAGAGAAACGTATTTCATTCGTTTTAGATCAAAGGGATGAACTTCGGTCTGTAAATGTCAATTTAACCACAGTCTATTGTGAAAGATGGTTACGTTTAGAATCGTGAGAGAATTTTGATCTAACCAAAAAAATTGTGAATCTCCTTTTCTCCAGAATCGTGCAGCTCTAGCATCGTAGTCTTGAGTCATTTGTGTATGTCTAGGCTACTGCTCCAGTCAGATGGGACAGATTCCCAGTTTTCTGGTCTTCACAAGAAGTGCCCTGTTTCAAAGTCCACCATTGCACGATGGATATGAAATCTGTTTGCTAGAGCTTACATTCCTAAAGAGAAATCTCCTTCTGTGCTTTGTGCCCATTCCACCTTATTAGTGGGAGTTTCCTGGGATTTTTTGGCACCAAGCCTCTGTAGCACAGTTGTGTTAAGCAGTTACTGGGTCTTCTGTGCAAACTTTTTTAAATTCTACTGGCTGGATACCCAATCTCCTGCTGATGCACTTTTTGGGTTCAAGGATCTCTGAGGCTTTCTAGGGTGCTGTTGGCACAGTTCCGTTTGCCTCATTGATGCCCACTCTTCCTATTCATTGTTTTAGGACATCCCATGGTACTGTGTAATTTATACAGTACTGGACACCCTCCCTTCCTTTGCTTTCCTGATGCTGTATTTGCTACAAAACTGAGGACTTACAGAAGTAGTTGGAGTGTCTTTTTTTTTTTTTTATACATTCTTTTGTGGCGTTATATTTACCCTCACAAGGGTTTGGCAAAGCTCTAACAGAGTGGTCTTAGTCCAGTGCTTTTTAAATGGTTGTGTAAACTTCATTTAGAGCTATGTATAAGGTTCCTAATGGGGTTTTTTCTTTTTTTTTTTTTTTTTTTTTTTTTTTTTCCAGCCTTCACTTTAGTGTTTACAATATGTTTTCCATATGTTTTCCAGCTAGCATGAAAGGACATCTTATTCCTTTTGGCATCGTAGGAATGGCAAATAAAGCGGATTGTCTACAGAAAGGAGAAACTGTCAAATTCCAGCTATGTGTTCTGAGTCAGAATGGGCAGACAATGGCCTGCAACATTGAGCCACTACGTAGGGGTACTGTTGAATGTGTAAAAGATCAGGTAAGTTCCACAGTTGGATACTTTTTAGGTCCGCAGTAGTGCTCATTAAATATAACTAGCAGATTTCAGAATACTCTTCGTAACTTCAAGATATTAAGCCTTGCCCTTAACCACTTAAGCCCCGGAGGATTTGGCTGCTAAAAGACCAGGGGTTTTTTTGCGATTTTTTTTTTACTGCGTGACTTTGACGGACCATTGCGCGGTCGTGCGACGCTGTACCTAAACAAATTTGACCTTTTTTTCCCACAAACGGAGCTTTCTTTTGGTAGTATTTGATCACCTGTGCGATTTTTTTTTTTTTGATCATGCGCTATAAACAAAAAAAGAGCGTAATTTTTGCAAAAATAACTATTTTTCACTTTTTATATGAAATTTCCCCCCCCCCCCCCCCCCCCCCAAAAAAATGTAAAAATCAAAATTTTTTAACATTTTCGGCCAAATTGTTTTACGCTACATATGTTTGGTAAAAAAAACGCAAAAAGCATATTTTGATTGGTTTGCGCAAAAGTTATCGCGTTTACTAACAAAGGGAAAGATTTTTGTCATTTTTGGTGTTTTTTTTTTTTTTTAACGAGTAATGGCGACGATCTGCGTTTTTTTTTTTTTTGCGGGACTGCGACATTGCGGCGGACTGATCGGACCCTTGACTGACATTTCTGACACTTTTGGGGGTACCAGTGACATTACTGCAGTAATCAATGCTATATATGCACTTACTGCAAAAATGACACTGGCAGGGAAGGGGTTAACTTTATTGGACAGGGAGGGGTTAAGTGTGTCCTAGGGGCGTGTTTCTAACTGTGCAGGTACATGGCTATTGGTGTAAAAGCAAAGATCAACGGTTCTACATAGTAGAACCGTCTGATCTTCATTTTTACACCAGGGAGAATGACGGGCGGCTTGTTTACATAAGCCGCTCCGCCTTTCTCCCTTCACAGGAGCGATCGTAGTGTGACCGGCGGACATCGAGTCCGCCGGACACACGCACTGACTTGTCTGTGAACGAGCCGCGGCGGGCGCGCGCCCGCCCGCAATAGGCTCGCAAGTCAGTGACAGGCGAGTGACGTATCCATACGTCACTCTGCCTGGCCGGGGCTGACCGCCGCAGTATATAGTCGTGCGGCGGTCGGCAACCGGTTAAGTTGTATTACAAAGCCTCTACTGGTCCCTGAGGTTTTACCAGTTTGACAGCTGAGCTGCTGCTTATTAACCTGGAGAGTTAAAGTGGTTGAAAACACTTGCATATTCCCAGTGTAGTGACTGGCCTCAGGTAATAGAGCTCAAACCAATCCTCCTACATAAGTTTCACCCATTTATCTGCAGCCTTCTCTTCTCTACATCCGTTTTGAAGCACAGAATTTATAAAGCTTGTCTGAGCTGTCCTACAAAAAGGGGACAGCTGAATTTACTCAGCAGTGCTCAGTGAGGATAACTCTGATCCCTCCCCGTCACATTTTTTTCCTGGTGTCAGGAAAACTTGTCAGAAGTGGCTCATGCAGACGGCAGAGGAAACAAAGCAGCAGACACAAGACATTTAATCTTAATTGAGACAAGTACACACAATCAGTGTTCATCAACTAAAATATTTCCTTTGACTAAATTAACACTATTTTAATCGAATAAAATACGACTAAAGCTAAAACCATTCAGATGACTAAAATATGACAAACTAAAAAGACATTTTAGTCAAGACTATGACAAAAACTAAATTGAAAAATGACCTCAAAATTAACAATACTCTGCTGGCCATTCCTAAGTCCTGCAACACCATTCCATCCAAAGCCTGTAATGATGGCACATTAAAGTTTAAACATGTATAGCACTATACGCATAAGTAGTGGGGCATCTACGAAGCTGCTGAAATGAAAGGCTTTTTTTTTTTACATATCTTTTTCTTACTATTACAGCCAATAATAGTTTACAGTTTTTGAGTTTTTTTGTATCTTAAAGTTGCACTTCTGTTCAAAAGCATTGTTTTTGTTTATAAATAAAATACATTTTTATAAAGACGTTCTATATCACAATGGCTAAATCTGTGTCTGTAGTGCATATTCAAACCTTAAAATCAAAAATGTGTTTTTTTTTTTTTTGTTTTTTTTTTTATACTGGAGTATATAACTAGTTTGAAAATTCTAGAGAAATGTTTAAATGTATTACAATTTACCTAAACCCATTCAATTTGTAGTTGACTAAAATGTATGAACTTTTAGACTACTTAAATGTACTGGAGATTTTAGTCGACTTTAACTAAAATAGCATTTTAGTCAAAAGACTGACTAAAACTAACTTAAAATTTGCTGCCAAAATTAACACTGCACACAATAGAGGCATATGCTTTGTTCATATTTCAAATTTGAGGTTTACCACTACTTTAATTTTCTCATAAAGCCTGGGTTAAGCTTTTAAGGTATTAAGGCATTTGAGCCTTGTTACCTGGGCTTTTTCTACCATGTCTTATTCACATTAGGGAACTAATTTTTACTATCAACTTTAACAGTTGTCTCCATTGGTTACGATAATGTATTAACTGCCTAAATGTGATAGGTGAAATGTGATGGCTGAAATACCTTTTTTAAATTTGGATATGAAAGTGTACACACATCTAGCTTATTTGAAATTGATTGTTATTTTTTTTTTTTTTTTTTTTAAGTTTGGCTTCATTAACTATGAAATTGGTGACAGCAAGAAGCTTTTCTTCCACGTAAAGGAAATCCAAGATGGAGTAGAGTTGCAGGCAGGGGATGAGGTGGAATTCTCAGTTATTCTTAATCAGCGAACTGGAAAATGTAGCGGCTGTAATGTTACATTATTAAGGTAATTATCTTTTTTGCTTAATGTTGTACCAATGCTTATCCTGCCTACTCTATTAAAGTCGAACTTAAGGCAGGTATGCAAAATGCCGAGCTTTAGATTTTAGAATGTGTATTTTTACATACAGCTGGCAAAAGTACTAAAATGTACTTTAATTCTTGTGCTCAGCAGTATTTTAAGTCCTACTTGATTGCATATATTTTTAAAGTGCATTAGCCACTTGCCTTCTGGGCTATTTCTGACACTTCTCTCATATGTAAAAATTTATTTTCCCTTACGTCCTCCGACAGTCGCCGCCTCCTCTAAGTCCTCACTGATGGGTATTGTCTTCCTATCCGTAGGAATAGCTAGGCATATAGACTTAGTCCAAAGACAAAAGGCATTAGCATATACACACCCACGGGGGCTGTCCCATCCGGTCAATACCCCCCCTGCATCACCACTCCCAACTCAGTTTTAATTTGCCTAGCGTCAGGAATAGTCATGCTACCTTGTGCTGGGGCTTCAGTCTCAGCCTTCCTAAATCTTTTTTGATTTTCTTTCTAAATGTCAGTTTTTTTTCTCTCACTTTACTAGCTGTTTATTTTGTCAGCTTTAGTGTTAGTTTATTCTTCGGATGAAGATGGATCATGCGGTGCTGGAATTCGGACTGGCCGCCCTGGTTCTCCAGGGCACAGAGGGTCAGATGGACCCCCAGCCCACCATCGAGCGTTCAGCTATGGTTCGCCCTGGCATTAAGAACGACCCATCCCTGTTCGTTGCAGGGATGCAGCCGTGAGGTGGCTACCTCACAGGACTCGTCTGCGGTGCTGCAGCGTCATGTCCCTGGCTCACGGCACTCCCTGTCAGATGAGGACAGAGGTTTATCAGTGCATGGAGGCTCCCCACGCCATCGGGTACAGGTAAGCACTTTTCTGTGTGGGGCCTCTGCCTGGGGTGGCAGTCTGTGTTGCTGTGTGTCCCCATGTCTGTGCCTGTGTGACTCCCTGTGCGATCCCTGCGGGGTTCGCTTTGTGCAGATCTGTATGTTTGCTGGGGGTCCCTGTCCCTGTGTCACCTTGGGTGCATGTTTGGGGGTACAGACTTGTGTATTGTGCGGCGACCACTGCGGGGGTAAAATCGCGCGGTCCGCCATGTTTTTACTATTCACACGTGTATGGCCCCTCTGGGGCGAGTATACAGGTCATTTTGGCGCCATCCGCCTCCATTTTGTGTGCGGTAGAACGATCGGTTCGGCCGCATGTCGGCGGCCATCTTGACGTAGCCTCCTATGCATCCCTATGGGGCAGCCATTTTCCCTGGGGTCTGGCTTATAGCCAGCCCCCTCCAGCAGCATTTCCTCTCAGGCAGCAAGGACACAGGTAGCAACGATCTGCGGGCTCTGCAGTTTATCTCTGTCTTCTTCTGTATACTGCTTCTGGCTCAGTTACTTTCTCCTTTTGGGGGTCTTCATAGCTGTGACAGTAGCGGTGGGCCGCGCACTCCGCAGCGCTATTTAAGGGGACAGTACACTACTTTTTTGCACTGTAGTTTTTATTATCTTGAGCCATGGATTCTCAGGAAAGCAAGTTTCCTCCAGCTTTAGTGGGGGGCCCCAGTTCTCCTGTGGCCCCGCTGCGACCTGATCTGGCTGCTGTGGTTGCGACTTTAGTGGCAAATATGGAAATGCTGGTGTCTGAACGGGCTGCGAGAAAACGGCCCAGGCTGTCTCTCTCTTATTCATGGGGATTTGGCTGCTGCGAGCGTGCCCTTTTCAGGGTCCCGCTCATCCTTGGACCCCCCGGGGTCTGAGGGGGAGGCTGAGGTGGAGGGTGTTGATACATCCTCCCCAGGGTCACCTGAAGAATGGGCGACCATGGATGAGTTGATTATTTCGGTTAAGGATACCTTACATTTGGAGGACGAGCCCAGTCCTCCGGGCGTTGTGTCCTCTTTTGGGACGCACAGGGCCCGCAAGTCTGTGCAGGTTTTTCCCTGCCCTGCTGAATTTCATTACACTGTTGATGAAATGTGGCGCACGTTAAAACGTCCATTCCTGGTACCTAGTCGGTTCAAATTGCTTTATCCTTTTGCGCCGGCTACGGAATCGCGATGGTGTGTGCCTCCACAGGTAGATCACACTGTGGCCGTGCTGAACAAGGCTACCTTGGTTCCTACTGAGGATACCCCGGTTTTCCGGGATCCCACGGACCGGCTGTTGGAGTCTCTAGCCCGCCATTCCTATACGGTGGCGGGTTCGTTGCTCAAACCCGTTTTCGCGTCCGTTATGGTGGCTCAGGCGGTGGCTGATTGGATTAAGATGCTTAGAAGCAACCTAGTGTCTGATGACGTGCCGCCTGCACGACTGGAAATGGTGAACCAGATCCACCAAGGGGTCATGTATCTGTGTGATGCAGCCCTGAATGAGGCACCCTTGGTGGCTCGCCTCTCGAGTGTTGCGTTACTTAACCGGCGACTGATATGGATGAAAAGCTGGTCGGCTGACCAGTCCTCGCGGAAAACTGTTGCTGATTTTCCCTATGCTGGCTCTCGCCTTTTTGGCGAGGCGTTGGATACCTTGGTAAAAGGCGTCACGGGGGGCAAGAGCACTATGCTACCCCAGAACCCAAAGAACAAGTCTTTCCGTGGCAAGCGGGGTTCTGCGCCTAGATCAAATCAGGGGTCCTTTCGTGCCTTTCGGAACCAATTCAAGGGCAAGCCCTTCAAGGCCCAGGGCAACCAGAAGAAACCCTGGGCGGGTAAGCAGAAGACCGGCTATGCCGGCTCGGCGGGACACTCCGCCTCTGCCTAAAGGGGCGCCCTCTCCCGTTTCTGGGGTGGGGGGGGGCGTTTGCGCGGTTTCCTCCAGCCTTGGCTGCTCCGTATCTCGGACAGGTGGGTCCAGGAAATCGTTCAATCAGGTTACAAGATCGAATTCCTTTCCAGGCCGGCGGACAGATTCTTTCTCTCCATCTGCTTCCGGGGCGTTTGCAGGACTTGCATCAAGCGGTGCAGGACCTGCTTGCTCAGGGGGTGATTGTCCCGGTGCCTCATCGGGACAGGTTTCGGGGGTTTTATTCGAATCTGTTCACTGTGCCCAGGAAGGAGGGCAAAGGGCATCCTATTCTGGACCTGAAAGCACTGAACCGCTTTGTGCATGTTCGGAAGTTTCGAATGGAGTGTCTCCGTTCGGTAGTGGCCTCCTTGAGTCCAGGAGAATTCCTAGCTTCGATAGATCTGAAGGATGTGTAGCTACACATCCCCATTTTCGAGGGTCATCATCGGTACCTTCGGTTCGCTATCGCAGAGGACCACTACCAGTTTGTGGTGTTACCGTTCGGTCTCGCTTCGGCACCCAGAGTGTTTACCAAGGTGTTGGCACCGGTTCTGGGCCTGCTGCGGGCCCAGGGCACTGCGGTCTTGGGGTACCTGGACGATCTACTTCTGAGATCGCGTGCCAGTCAGGACCTTGTGCGCGATCTGTCCATCACGGTACAGACGCTCCAGGAGTTCGGGTGGACCACCAACGCTCAAAAATCAGCGTTGTCTCCGACGCTTCGCCTTCCCTATCTGGGAATGGTTCTGGACTCTGCTCAGGCAAAGGTATTCTTGCCGGAGGACAAGCTCCGGACTTTGCGGGACGAAATCCGGTCCCTCAGGGACAATCCGTCCTCGTCACTCAGGACCTGCATGCGGTGCCTGGGGTTGATGGTGTCGGCCTTCGAGGCAATTCCCTTTGCCCAGTTCCACATGCGGGCTCTCCAGACGGAGCTCATGGCCAGGTGGGACAGACTTCCTCAGTCCTTGGATCTGGATGTCTCCTTGAGTCGCCGGACCAGATTGACTCTTTTGTGGTGGATCCAGTCCCCGTCGGTGGTGGAACCAAGTCCTTCCGCCCGTTAGTATGGACAGTGGTTACCACGGACGCCAGCCTGTCGGGCTGGGGTGGAGTCCTGGGCAACCTGTCTGCCCAGGGCACTTGGTCGGAGGAGGAATCCACTCTCCCGATAAATGTGCTGGAACTACAAGCGATAAAACTGTCTCTTCCAGTGGTCGGACCGTCTCCAGGGCCTGCCTGTTCGCGTACAGACGGACAATGCTACCGCGGTGGCTTACATCGACTACAAGGGGGGCACCAGGAGTGCTCGAGCAGCCCGGGAGGTGACCGACATTCTGTCTTGGGCCGAGACTCATGTCCCGGCGATTTCGGCAGTTCACATTCCGGGTGTGGAGAATTGGCAGGCAGACTATCTGAGCCGCCAGACCCTGGACCAGGGGGAATGGTCCCTACACCCGGAGGTCTTTCAGATGCTGTGTGCGAAGTGGGGATCCCCAGACGTGGATCTGTTCGCATCCCGGCTAAATCGAAAGGTGGGAAGGTTCGTGGCAAGAACGCGCGATCCGTTGGCGGACGCCTCGGATGCGTTGGTGGCCCCTTGGCATCAGTATCGTCTGCTGTACGCCTTTCCTCCAATTCAGTTACTATCCCGGTTCCTTCGCAGATTGGTCTCGGAACAGCACATGGTGATTCTGGTGGCGCCGGACTGGCCTCGCCGGTCTTGGTATGCCGACGTTGTTCACCTGGCAGTGGCGCCTCCGTGGCGTCTGCCTCTGCGGGAAGATCTCCTGTCTCAAGGTCCGATCTTCCATCCTGCTTCAGTCGCTGGCTTTAACGGCCTGGCTGTTGAGACCCAGGTCTTGAAGGACAAGGGTCTATCTCCTGAGGTTATCCCTACCCTGATCAAGGCTAGAAAATCCTCCTCTGGTAAGATTTATAACCGTACCTGGAAAGCCTATTTCGCCTGGTGTGAGTCCAGGGGGTTCTCCCCTCGTTCTTACTCGGTGTCGAGAATTTTGGCTTTTCTCCAGTCTGGAGTAGATCAGCGCCTGGCGCTGGCCACGATAAAGGGCCAGGTGTCTGCACTGGCTGTTCTTTTCCAACGCCCTTTGGCGTCTCGTTCTTTGGTGCGCACCTTCATTCAAGGTGTGCGACATCTGGCTCCTCTCAGGAAGGAGCCTTTACCTCCATGGGACTTGAACTTGGTTCTGTCCGCATTACAGCGTGCTCCCTTTGAAAACATCAGGGAGATATCGTTGCCTTTTTAGTGGCGATCACTTCGGCTCGCAGGGTGTCAGAGCTGGCGGCCTTGTCTTCCCGCTCCCCTTGATCATTCACGAGGATAAGGTGGTTTTGTGTCCACCCCCATCCTTCCTTCCCAAGGTGATCTCTGAATTTCATCTTAATGAGGACATTGTTCTGCCTTCGCTTTGTACGAAGCCTAAGCATCCAAAGGAGATTGCTTTGCATTCCTTGGATGTTGTCAGGGCGATCAGGGTTTACCTGTCTACAAAATCTTTTCGGAAAACGGATTCCCTCTTTGTCCTTCCTGAGGGACCTCGGAAGGGCATGGCTGCGTCTGCAGCAACTATTGCCAAATGGATCAGACAGACCATTGAGCAGGCTTACGCCTTGAAGGAACGGGTTCCGCCCTTCCCTGTTAAGGCGCACGCTACCAGGTCTTGGAGTGCATCTTGGGCCTATTGGCATCGGGCCTCGGTGGCCCAGGTGTGCAAGGCGGCGACTTGGTCGTCGGTGCACACTTTTTCCAAGTTCTACAAAGTAGACGTTCTGGCATCAGCTGATGCTTCTTTTGGCCGCAAAGTTCTCAGTGAGGCAGTGCCATGATGGACCCTTGCATTTTTTCTCTGGGTCCCTGGCTGTTGGCATTTGCTTTCCTGGGCTGTTGCGCCTGTTGAGCATTGTCTTTTTCTGTTGCCCAGTTGGTTCTCTTACAGTGCATGTAAGATTCCTTTCTCTGATGTGGGTACTGCGTTGCCTTTTCTACGGTTGCGTCTCCCACCCCTCATGTCTATACTGCTTTGGGACATCCCATCAGTGAGGACTTAAAGGAGGCGGCGACTGTCGGAGGACGTAAGAACGGAATTTTTGTAAAATCTTACCTGTAAAATTCCTTTCTCTGAGTCCTCCGACAGTCGCCGCCCCGCCCCTTTTTTGGGGTTCTTATTACCTACTGCTATGCTACCAAACTGAGTTGGGAGTGGTGATGCAGGGGTGGGTATTGACCGGATGGGACAGCCCCCGTGGGTGTGTATATGCTAATGCCTTTTGTCTTTGGACTAAGTCTATATGCCTAGCTATTCCTACGGATAGGAAGACAATACCCATCAGTGAGGACTTAGAGGAGGCGGCGACTGTCGGAGGACTCAGAGAAAGGAATTTTACAGGTAAGTTACAAAAATTCCGGGTTTTTTTTGCCTGAAAATTACTTGGAACTGCCAAACTTTTTCTTTTTTTATTTTTTTTTTTTTAAGAAAAAAACTTTTGCTTTTTTATAAAAAAAAAAAAAAAGAATGTAAAACACAATTTTTTTTTTTTTCTCTGTAAAAGATGTTACGCCGAGTAAATAGATGCCCAACAATTCATGCTTTAAAATTGCGCCTACTTGTGGAATTGCGCTGCTACTAAAAGTGATCTAGCAAAGAATCCGCAGTTCTGACATTATCAGTTACTACCCCTGAGTTAGAGGATTAGCAGTTGAAACAAAACAAATTATTCCAGGGTTATGGAATATTGCTGGTATTCCACTGTCAACTGAGGACATCTATTGTCTATCGCTTGGTTGGCAAGTGGTTAAAACACACCTTTTTAAAGGGATACTTGTGCTTTTTTATTTAGAAATCTTGAATTCTGGGTCCAACTTGAGATAAACAGTGTACAGAGGGTCAGAAGTGTATACTACATGGGAGAAGCAGGACCGATTTTTACTTTTTGGGGGCAGCAGGGTTGGGCCCATTGCAGGAGTGCAGGGCTAGGTACACTACAGTACTGGCTTCATTTCATATGCAGAGGTGGCTATTATCAGTCCTCTCTTGGCATGCTGTTCCCCACTGGCCTCTCCTCCCCTTTTGTTCATCCCAGATGTCGCATACAAGCACCTGGGAAGAACAGAAGTGGAGGTGGGGCCGGCGGGGAACCGCGCGCCACGGCCAACACTAGTACAGCTGCTTCCTGCCTAGTTCTGCATGAGTTACCTGAGGGGTTTCCCCCTGTTCTGTTCTATTTTTTGTTTTGACCTTATTGCTGGGTGTCCTTCCCTCATGTTCAGTGCTTTTGGAAATCCCCAGGGTATGAATTTGAAGCTCTATTTTGTAGGTTTAAGAAATTTGTGACTTTTGGTTTACCTGTAAAGTCCTTTTCTTGGTGTCCATCATAAGAACTTTGTGACTGTAAAGTCCTTTTCTTGGTGTACATCACAGGACACGGATGTTCCTCCCATCTTGTCTGTTTTGTACTTCATGCTTCAAAACTATGGCTTACCTAAGTTTAAAAGGGTTAAGTCCAGATAGATTCCTGCCTTCTCTTTGTTTGGCTAGTGTCTGTTCACCTGAAGGTGGCCGCTTATAACCCAAGTAGTATTGAATCTAACCTCTGTAATGTACTCCAGGAAAATAATTTTACTGGTAAACCAAAAATCCTAACTTTTTCCTCAAGATTTCCTCTGTTGCTGGAGCTTGTCTCTCTACCCAGCTGTCTGGAATGTTTTTTCCTACTGCCCACCTACAATGCACCAGTAGCTGGTTTTGAAAGTTAAATGCCTAGATTTGTACCATAAAGTTCATTGCGCATGCCTTTCTGTGCAACATGTTGGGATTACACCACAACCATGCAGACATTTATTGGCCAATTTGCTAACTTTTTTGCTCACTGCAGAGCGCATAAGCTTTCATGTCTTCCCCTGCAGAATCCTTATCTAATGTAGCTGTGGCGTTAGCTGCCTTTGCACCTTCACCTAATGAGGAATTGCTGACTGCTGCTTTTACTCCCAGACTTGGAGACAGTTCTTGTTGGTTTACACCACCCTTAAACCTGCGAATCAGCCTTCAGCTTCTACTAGCGCTTGCCCCAGTGTAGGCTCCTTTTAGGATCCTTGGGACTGGCAAGAATTTTGGTGCACCTGCTTCTTCCAGTCCTTCATGGGTGACTGGTAGAGTCATAAGTTGGTTGCAGCCAAAATGGCAACAAATGGTTTGCAGCCTTGTACCTTTTTTGCGAAGGACTTTTCTCAAACCAGAGGCTGAACGTTAGAGTCGCAGTGTGGCTTTCTCCTCCTCCTCTTTTTTTTTTTTTTTTTTTTTCCCCTTCCCAATTCTTGTAATTTGCTGTGTAACCAGTGGACAGAATTCATGGCTGGACAAGTGCATTTAAGTGTTAACTATACCCATAACAGTAAAATCAGTCTGTATATGCAGTAAATCTTGCTTGTTATGCTCAGTGGAGCCTAAGGGGTTAATCCTGATTGTGCAAAAAGGCTGTTAGATCCGATATGCACAGATCTTCCTCATTCTGACTCCAGAACATGACCGGATTAGACAGAGCCTTGGAGTCAGGCTGCACATGCTCAGGTTGTGTATTGCTAGAGAGTTTTTTTTTTTCTTGGGAAGAACTGTCCAGACAGAGGGTCAGGGGTCCTGCATCCTGATAGGGCAGCTTAGTGCAGTATGAATACTCCTCCTATAAGGCTAATCAGGAACTGATAGAATTCACAAGCATGCTATATACTGCTGATGAGAAAATAATTATCAATTTATATTTACTAAAATTATTGCATTTCCATTTACTGTGGGAGACCAGATGTAGTGAATGAAAGGTCTTGGGTTTAGTAACACTTTAACCAAGATTTAATGGTAAGTACAAAAATGCCATGGGTGATGTATGCTGTAATGGAGTGATTTACAATTTAATTTAGGTTGTATAGTGCACGAAAAAGCATTAACCTACTGAATAATGTACTACATTCAATCTCCCCCCCCCCCCCCCCCCTTCCAGCAAAGGCCCTGAAATGGTAGCAGCTCCACGTCCTGACAGACTGGTGAGTCGGCTAAAGAGCATAACTTTGGATGATGCTAGTGCACCCCGTCTTATGGTTCTGCGTCAGCCTAGAGGTCCAGATAACACGAAGGTGCGTGTTTGTGTTTTGTTTTTTTTGTTTTTGTACTGATTGGATGTTAATATCTTTAAGAAACTTTATATTGTCTACTTTCTTTACCGACCATTGAGGGATACACTGTTGGGTTCTACTGACACCTTCAAAACGATTGGACACTGGTAAACAAAAATAGTTTAAACCAGCCCAGGATAAACCCTCTTTCCAGCATGTCTTGTTTTTGCTATTGTCCAGGAACCAGCTAACCATTTTGCTAGCTGCTTTTTCTTCGCTCAAAATCCCTGCTGTTTAGCTTGTATTTATATGCAGCTATCCAAATCAACATTTCCCAACCTTGACTTCTGAATGCCATACCCTAACTCCCCTAGATTGGCTGTGCTAGAAAAGCCTGGAAGATTACCATCAAGCAACAGATTAGCCTTTAAAGACTCTCCTTTTGACTAGGCCTAGAAGAGCTCCTTTTTTTTTAATCCACTGCCTCAGTCTAAACCCATATCTGGCACCCAGTCCTCCTGTAAATCTTAGCTGCCAACGTCTCCCAAACCCTCAGATTAATCTTCAGCGTCTGAGGTGCCCCTGCTTTCCATGGTGGGAGGAGTCTGACCATTGTCTATACTTGAAGGCTGCATTCACACCTGGGCATTTTGAATGGTACCTTAAAATGCAGTGCTGTTCTGCTACAAACCAAATTGCGTGAAGCATGTCGCCCAAAAGTTCCAGAGCTTCTTTTGGGCAACCTGCTTCACACAGTGCGGTTTGCTGCAATTGCAGCTGAACTGCACCGCTTTTTTAGGTGTGCGCTACACACAGAATTTAGGGTTTAGGGATGTGCTCCGATTAGGTTTAGGAATACGCTCCGCACAGGGTGCAGAATTCACGCACCCATTACATGAAGAATGCTGGGGTCATGAAGGCATTATACACAGAGTGCAAATTTCAGGTCAGGAATGGATATATCACAATCTAGTTTACAACAAAACCCCTACCTCCAAACCCCTCAACAGCTAAGCTCTGATTCTGCAGCCATCTTCAGCTATGACCTCTGCATCCCCACAGCCCTCATCTTTGCACATCTTTACACCCTAGTGTCCGATCTGCTTACCTGCTTTGCAAAAATCTTAGCAGCTGCCCTCTTTTTCGTGCAGCGCACTCATTTGTGGCTCCCCCTCTAACCCAGAAGGGGGCAGTGGGAGAAGTTGACATCCATGCACTAGGCTGCCTTCCCTACAGTCCATAGGCACAGTGCACATGGCAGCTCTCTCCTTTGTCCTTGTTCTAAAAAAAAAAAAAAAAAAAAAAAACCCTTTACGGGTTTACGGGCACATAGAGGAGAGCAGAAGCCGGCTTTTCTCTGAAGCCTCAGCCTCTGTCATTCTCGGCAGTGAAGAGCAGTAAGCTGAACGGTGGGCGGGAGCAACCAGACACCTGTATAGAACTGTACAGCCGGTGATTGGTTGCTCCCACTTGCCCTCTGTTCAGCTGTGTTCAAATGTGCAAGTAACAATGAATAAAGTTAAAAATAACCCCATATATAAGCAAAGAATCCAAGTGATATTAATAATGCAAGCCAGATATATAAAAACTTAAACGTGATAATGAATACATATGTGCCTTAATAAAGTGCTAATATTGTGCTAAAGCAATGTGATGAAAAGGGGTCGTCCATGATGTATCACGTATCAAGTAATTTGTAAAAAAGTTCATCTGAAAAGGTGCTCGGCGTGCTGGAGATTAAGTGCTAAAAGTGACAGGGTCCAACGAATTCCATGTGAAATGGTTGGTGCTTAGCCTATTCTCACTCGGTGTGCACCTGTGAGTACAATGCGCGCTCACCTGAGGCACACTTGATATGTGCAAAAAAGCAAGCCAATAATCCTTCCTCTCTATGCTTGTAGGGATCTTTGTTCTTTCAATCTGGTTATGTCCTCATATTCAGTATATCTCAAGGCATCACATGGTATCCCAAATGCAGAAAAAAAGTATTCATAGTGTAATAGGTAAAAAAACGTTTATTGAGAAATAAAAACACTCAACATTTTAGTAAGGTGTAGGAGATGAAGTAAATAGCCAGCTGATCGCATTGCTGTTTAGGCAGGATAAGTGGTTGTTGGAGCTCTTGAGGATCGTACCATCCACTGCAATGATCAAAACGTCACTGACTCCTATGCGTTGCGTCGCATGACACGTGACTTCTTCAGGGTGGGTCATCCGTGACAGACACTTTAAATATACAGGACGGCTGGATTGTTGAAATGGTTATAGTAACCAATTAAACTAAATGATGGTGCGATGTCAGGGAGATTCTAATTATTTCCATACACAAGAAACAAATGCAGAGATTGTGAATGTTATATCCAGAGATGATAGTGTCAAAGCATTAGTACACATCTAAAAAGGAAACTAAATGGCCAGCTAATACAAATACATTTCTGTCATCCTATTTAACTCTCAGGTGCACTAATTAGAACTCATTCCTTTGAATGGATTGTCTGATTCAGCGCGCGTGTATATGTGTGTGTGTGTGTGTGTGTGTGTGTGTGTATATATATATACACACACACACACACACACACACACACACACACACACACACACACACACACACACACGTCATTGCAAGATAAGAATATAACCAATATATAAAAATATATTCTAGAACCTATTTCTCAATAAACGTTGTTTACCTATTACACTATGAGCACCTTTTTTCTTCCTTTGGGATACCGTGTGATGCCTTGAGATATGATCACCAGCTTGAAAGAACGAAGATCCCTGCGAGCATAAAGAGTAAGGATTATTGGCTTGCTTTTTTTGCACACATAAAGTGTGCTTCAGGTGAGCGCGCATTGTAACTCACGGGTGCACACTGGGTGAGAATAGGCTAAGCACCAACCATTTCACATGGAATTTGTTGGATCTTGTCATTTTTAGTACTTAATTTCCAGCACGTCGAGCACCTTTTCAGATTAATTTTTTTTTACAAATTACTTGTGATACATCACAAATGACCCCTTTTTATCACATTGCATTAGCACAATATTAGTACTTTGTTCTTAAGGCACATATGTATTCATTGCCACGTTTACATTTTTATATATCTGGCTTGCATTATTACTTTATGTAACTTGGATTCTTTGCTTATTTATGGGGTTCTTTTTAACTTTATTCATTGTTACTTGCACATTTCAAATGATTTTAGCCATTTTTGTAGCACTTAGGTATTAGTTGGAGTGCATTTTATTTTTGTAATTTTTGTATTGGAGAATAGCGCATTACCATTACCATTGTCTCCTATTAAGTTCAAATCTTTTTTTTTTTTTTTGTTTTTTTTTTTTTTTTCTTCTGCTACATGCTACTGTGTAAATATTATGCTTTATGGTGATCTTTGTGTTTCAGTAATTAATAGCAGATGAACTGAAATGGCATGATAGACCAATATCTAATGTTACACCCCAAAAACAATCTTGTATTTGGAAACATTTAAAATGCTACAGGCTGGAAGTGTAGGCACCTAAAGGTTTATAGGTTATTATTCAGCTTTTAGTTGAACTGAATTGTTTTACTAAGGCCTAGTTCATAAGGGCTTCAGATTGTATAAAAACAGTACAATGTGCTGTTAACGCATTTGCTGAGCTTTTAAAAGCAAGCTTTGCCTTTTTTTTTTTTTTTTTTTGTTTAAAAACATTTTTATTACATTTTTTTCATCAAGGATGAGGAGAAAAGTACAAGATTGCATGCAAACGATAAAAGTATAAATCGTGCATTTAAAAAAAGTCTAATTAGCCACTAAAGAAAATCAACTGTCATGTTAAACTCTGGGAAACCATTTTTTCCTCTTTTGTTCATTGACTGACACAGCTCCTGATCTTAATATTAATTGGGTTATACTGCCCTCTACAGGAGTAGTACACTAGGCAGAAAAATAATCTGGTTAGGTCTATGGGCAGTTCTAGGGGGTATACTCCCTCACTCTGCTATAAGGTACCGTTTTTATTTTCTGCCTAGTCAGGAGTAAGGACCTAGTTCCTTGCTGGGAACTCTGGTCCTGGGAAATTTCTTCTTTTTAGATTTTTCTCGTGTGTTTTTTTTTTTTTTTTGTTTTTTTTTTCCCTGTGAGATCTACAATTGACTGGGCGACGCGCTGGATAATCTAGATCCAGTGGTTACCCTAGTCTGGCCAGCGAGCGTGCGTAGACCTCAGCCCCACGCTAAGTCTGCCACAACATAGCCCCACTGGGCTTTGCTTTAGCCTGTTTTTTCTATGCACAGCGGCCAGGTTTGTGTAGCCATTTTGCGGTGGTTTGCCAATGAAAATAGCGACGCCCATGACAGTGGAGCCTTGCGGGTGTCGATTTTGGCGGTGGGAACCCCTCCTCATCCCCTGGTGCTGACTCCTGGATCTTTTAACTTCCTGATAACCGCATGTGGAGTGCAGATTATCTTGGCTGCAGGTGCCTGTTTCTGCTGAGTGGTGAGTCTGGGGTTTTCTCCCTCTCTGCTGAGGATCGCTTGGTGCTTTGCCTGGCGACCAGGTGGTGCTGCCATCGCAGTGGGGGTTTGTCCCTTTGCAGTGTGTTGCACTTTTTGTTGGGATCTCCCTGATGACTCGTGGAGTCTTTGGAGCACATCTCTCCACCTGATCCACCCCCCCCCCCCCAAAAAAGCAAAAAGCACACCCCCCCGTCTTCCCCTGCCTCACCTGTCTCATCAGATCCTGAATCTGATTCAGCCACTGCGGACGTTGGTCACCCTGCTGGGTTTACAAACAAAGGCGTAGCCAGATTTTTTTTCTGCCTAGTGTCCTACTCCTGTAGGAGGCAGTTTAAACCCAATGGTTATGAAGTTCAGGAGCGTTGTCCGTCAATGAACACCAGAGAAATGGGTTTTACGGTAAGCCAAAAATCCCATCATTTCCCAATGCTTGGGTTAACTGGTTCTTTTCGCCTAGGGAATTGCGGAGCAGGAGATAGAGATATACTTGCCTCCTGCTCCCTACCCCCCCCCCCAACTTGATGCTAGTGGTCTTGTGAATGGACTGTTCCTGATGTCATCACGCTTAGACAGACTGACTCTTGAAATGACGATGGCAGGATCAGTCCACCGATGGGGGGGGGGGGGGGGGGGCATGGTTTTCCGGAGGATGGAAGTACACCTTGTGTCCCTAGATTAAACGAGCAGTAGCGCGGGTGGAGCCCCGCTGCATGGGAGAATAACCTTTTTCTCTTACGTCCTCTGACAGTCGCCGCCCACTCATACAGTCTTTACCAATGGGTATTGACCTCTTATCCATAGGAGCAAGCTAGGCATAAGACTTGTTAAAAACAAAGTAATTTACATAGACACGCCTATGGGGGCTGTCCCACTGGTCCAATACCCCCCCCTGCAATCAGCCATCCCAACTCAGTTTGTCTTCTGCCTAGTTAGGAGTGAGAGAGGCTATCCCTGTGCTTGGGCTACAGTCTCAGCCTTTTTCTGTTTTTTTTTTATTTTATTTCTGAAAAAATTTGTTTTTTCTTTGCACTACTGCCTGTTTTATCAGGGTTTAGTTAGTCACTTCTTTAAGATGACAGCGTTGCGAAGCTGGGAGTCGCACTGGTCGTCGTCCTGGTGTTCCAGGACAGAGGGCCTTATGGAATCCCAGCCCGCCATCGAGCGTTTTGCGGGCTATGTGTTCACCCTGGCTTCGCAAACGACCCATCCCTGTCCTCAGGGATGCAGCCTGCAAGGTGGCTACCTCGCCTGGACGTCTCCCCATGGTTCTCCGTGCACTGCTAGCGCCCTGCTTTTGGCTGACAGCACCCCCGCCATCTGAGGGTGGGAGGTTTCCTGTCGATGAGAGGCACCCCATGCCATCGGGTACGGTAAGTATACTCTGTGTGGGGCCTCTGTTTGGGGCTGGCAGTCCTGTGTGTCTGTGTTATCCCCTCATGTCTGTGCATTTTTGGGCTCCCTGATCCCGCTCTCACAGCTGGTGCGCTATGTGGGTTTGTGGGGGTCCCTCTCGTATGTCACTTTATGGTGCTTTTGGAGGTGCAGACACGTGCGGCGACAAAAAAACCGCCGGTCCGCCATTTTAGGTGTGGGCAGCATGCTGGATTCACTGTGGGCGCTTATACAGCAGTTTATGTAGTGTGTTTTGGCGCCTTGCGGTGCCATCTTGTGTGTAGCAATGTGTTTTTTGCTGAGCACATGTCGGCGGCCATTTTACCGAAGCCTCCCATTACTTTCTATGGGCAACCATTTTTCCTTGGGCTAAAATCCTAGTTCAGCCTATTCCGGTGACATCACTTCCTTTCTGCATATAGGAGATCATCAGGCGTGTAGGTAACACTTGTGGGGTCTGTCTGGCTGTCTTTCTGTGGGAATGCCTCTGGCTTTCAGCTTATTGCTGCTTGGGGGGTCGTTTTGCATAGTCCCTCATAGCGGTGTACTGCGGGGGATTGCGGTGCGCTTAAAGGGCCAGTACTGTCTGCTGCACTTGCGACTTTAACGTCAAAAGTGGATTTTCTGATGTCCGCACAGCGTACTGGAAAAAGGCCTAGGCTTTCTTTTTCATCTGATTCTGAGTCTGACATGGTTGCCGTAGGTAGCGTGCCCCTTGAAGGGTCTCGCTCTTCTCAGTCTGAGGTGGAGGTTGTGGGGGTGGATGATTCCCCCCCTGGGACGGCCGAGGACCGCGCAGTTATGGATGCGCTGATGCTTTCCATTAAGGAAACACTACATTTAGAGGATGAGCCGAATCCTCCGGGGATAGTGTCCTCTTTTGGTACACACAGATCCCGTAAGGCGGCGCAGGTTTTTCCTTGCCCCGCTGAGTTTCACGCAACTGTGAATGAACTATGGCGTAACCTTAAAGCGCACTTTTGTGGTGCTCAAAAAGTTTCAACTTCTTTACCCCTTTGCGTCTCCTACGGATTCGCGCTGGTGTGTGGCTCCTACTGTGGATCACACTGTGGCCAGGTTAAACAAGGCCACTCTAGTACCCACGAGGATTCTCCGGTATTTAGGGATCCTACGGAAAGGAGGCTGGAATCTCTTGCCCGCCATGCTTACACGGTGGCGGGTTCCATGCTGAAACCTCCTGTCTTCAGTGCAGTGGTCTGCACTGGCTGTTTTTTTTCAGCGCCCCTTGGCGTCTAACTCTCTGATTCGCACATTTATTCAAGGTGTTCGTCACTTGGCCCCTCCTCGGAGGGCGCCTCTACCTCCATGGGACTTGAACTTGGTTCTGTCCGTTCTACAACATTCTCCCTTTGAAAACATCAGGAAAAATTCTTTACCTCTGCTGTCCTAAGAAGGTTGCCTTTCTAGTGGCGATCACTTCTGCCCGCAGAGTGTCGGAGTTGGCAGCCTTGTCCTTCCGCTCCCCTTACCTGGTGGTTCATAAGTATAAGGTGGTCTTGCGACCTAACCAGTCTTTCCTTTCAAAGGTGGTGTCTGACTTTCACCTTAATGAGGACATTGTTTTGCCTTCGCTCTGTGCGAATCCCAAACATCCTAAGGAGTTTGCTTTGCATTCCTTGGATGTCAGGACGATCAGGGTTTACCTGTCAACTGAATCCTTTCGGAAGTCGGATTCTCTTTTTGTCCTTCCTGAGATACCTCGGAAGGGTATGGCTGTGTCTGCGGCGACCATTTTCAAAATGGATCAGACAGACGATTGTACAGGCCTATTCGATTAAGGAATGGGTTCCGCCCTTCCTTGTGAAGGCGCACTCTACCAGAGCGGTGGGTGCATCCTGGGCCTTCCGGCATCAGGCTTCGGTGGCCCAGGTGTGCAAGGCTGCGACTTGGTCGTCTGTGCACACCTTTTCAAAGTTCTATAAACTTGATGTTCTGGCATCAGCAGATGCCTCTTTTGGCTGCAAAGTTCTGTGTGCGGCAGTACCTTAAGGGTACCCTAGTTTTGCAGGGCCCTGACTGTTGGGGTTGTTGTTTCCCCCTTGTTTGTTTGCTTTCCTGGGTTATTGCTCCAGTTGAGCTTTTGTGTTACCGGAGGATACCTTTCTGTTCACGTAAGGTTCCTTTCTCTGCTGTGGGTGCTGCGTTGCCTTTTCTGACGGTTGCGTTTCCCACCCCTCATGTCTACACTGCTTTGGGACATCCCATTGGTGAAGACTGTATGAGTGGGTGGCGACTGTCACAGGACGTAAGAGAAAACTGAATTTTTGTAAAATCTTACCATAAAATTCCTTTCTCGGAGTCCTCTGACAGTCGCCGCCCCCGCCCCTCTATTGGGGTTCTTTGGAATTTAACTGCTTGCTACAAAACTGAGTTGGGATGGCTGATTGCAGGGGGGTATTGGACCAGTGGGACAGCCCCCATAGGTGTGTCTATGTAAATTTGTTTTTAACAAGTCTTATGCCTAGCTTGCTCCTATGGATAAGAGGTCAATACCCATTGGTGAAGACTGTATGAGTGGGCGGCGACTGTCAGAGGACTCAGAGAGGAATTTTACGGTATGATTTTACAAAATCACTTTTTTCATTGGATTTCTGCTTTAGGTACAAGTGAACGGAGTGCAAACAAGGTAACAGAGGATTTCCTAATGTCAAATTGTTTCTGTAGTAAGGAAAAGTTAGAGGGGAGAAGGAAAGCACAAAAAGTTAGTAAGTAGAGTGAGAGGACACGCAGTCCCTTACTGCGCTGAGTGTTTCCCATCTGTTCTCACTGCCCACCCATCTCCTTACCAAGAGAAGAGACTGAAGTTGTTGCAGGCTTCATCTGGTACCCTTTGCTTATTGGTAAGTGGGCAGGGAGTGTGGGGAAGTTGGAAGAGCTTCAGTTCTATTCACACCCTCACAAAAGATGGAAACGGTGTATTCATTTTTTTTTTTTCATTAAAATATATTATTTTTCATCTCCCTGCCATACCACAGCCACACAACGGAAGGAACCTTACACATGGGCTGTCTGATCAGGTCCACCTGTCAGTTTTTCAAGCAGACATGATCGGACTCTTCAGTCTCTATGGAGCAGCGTATGTCCGCTGAGAATCACTGCCATCAGATCCTGTCTGCCAAAAACGGATGGTGGTCCTATTTTCCATATGTCCGGATCTAATCAGATGACATCGGATGGAAATGGGACAGGCAGTCCATTTCCATCCGATTGCCTCATAGAGGAGAGCAGGACTGTCAGTGTTCCCTCTGCATAGCAGAGTGGACAAGGACCTGTCATCTGCCTGCTCAGTTGGGATTAGCAGAGGAATCCCTGCTGAGTATGTAGACTCCGCTTAGCAGAGTTGCCCGTATGAAAGGTGCCTAAGGTGGCATGAGTTTCTGGATCACCTCTTGCCCCCATCTTGCTTCACTGTCCTTCCCTAGTGAGCCACTGCCCATCACACCATCAAGCCAGGTACACACGAGCTGAATTCCAGACAACATTGGCCGGTTGCATAAAAACTGGCCACCATTCGGCCAGTTGTATGGCAGCCAGTCTGACAGAAGCCGGCCATTCGGCATGCGCGAAAACTGGCTCCTATCCTAACCTTCTTGCTGGCTCCTAGATTCCAAGCAAATTTGTCAAGCCTTGCCTTATGACCACCTTAAGCCATAGAGTTTATTTGGACAAATTCTGGCCATTGGGAGTTCTGTGGTCTAATCCAGTACCTATTTCATAGGCTTTAGCAATATGTCCTCCAACTTCATTTTTTTTGGTTTAGGCTGGTGTTCTAAAAGCAGTTGGTTTCTACATAATTGTTGTGCGAGTCCTTGATTCTACATGCATCTGGCTTACATTTCTTTCTTTTACTCTTACAGGGATTTGGCATTGAGAGAAAGATCCGTCAAGCTGGTGTCATCGACTGAATTTTTTTTTCCATCCACAAAAGCACATTACCTAATCAAGTATAATACCATGGGGTATTGTGGAGAGCAACATCTCTTTGCAGCCCCTGAATTTGGAGATTTTCTGTATAACAGTTACATCTATTTTTAACACCTTCCATCTTGCGTTCACCTCGGGGAAATTCCTGAGAAACTTTTTTTTTTTTTTTTTTTTTTTTTTAAATTATGCACATTTGCAAGTGAGGATTTAAGTTGAAGCCTGAGTATATTCTGTTTCATTTTAAAGAAGCTTTGATTTGAATTGTGCATCTTAACACAAGTTTTTTTTTTTTTTGTTTGGTTTTTTTTTTTTTTTTTGTTTTTTTTTTTTTTTTTTTTTGTTTTTTTTCTCCCCCTCTTATGTCTCATTTAAAAGTGTGACTTAACCCTTTGAAATTCTGCACTTGACACTGTTTAGCATATATTCTACCTCCTTTACTGCTTTTTTTTTGTTTTTTTATCTCCCTTCTCCAAGAGGACCACATACTGATGGTGGAATATATTCTATACAGCAATGCTTTGAAGCGCTCCTTTTTCATTGAATGACAGCCAAATGCTCACTTTTTTATATATCAAGATTTGAATATTTTATTCAAGTGAAAGAACCGAAGCTGTTTAGGATTAAAAGCATTTTTTTTTTTTTTTTTTTTTTTTTTTGTTATAACAACTTTGGAACTGCAGATATCCTCAAGGGTGACATGTGCCATCAGTGTGAAGTTTAAAAAATCTTTGAAACCGCACAGGGTTTTTTTTCTTTGCTGCTTCCATGGGCAGCTTCTAAATGTTCATGAAATGTAAAGGAAAATAAAATGTGCCTGAATTTTATTTTATTCAGTTTACAAAAACCACTCATACCATTAATTCTTTAGGCTTTTTCATAGCTATACTGATCTTTGCATCAGCATAGATAGACAATTGGGTGTTTATTTTTTTTTTTTTTTCCTTCTTTCTCTAACCTGCCATTACCCAGGCAGGCCTGTGGCTCTAACCTTGAAGCCTTTTCCCTCTTTCCCCTCCAGTACGATTTTGCTGCCCATCACAAATTCTCAAGCCAGGAAGTACATTTATTCAAAGTATTTTAAACCAGAAAGATCAAGATTTCTTTCTTCCTGGATTGATGGAAGAGTTCTTGTGTTTTTCTATTTTTTTTCTACTTCTGTGATTTAGAGGTTCTTCTGTTAAGACCTACCTTTGTAAAAACAAAAACTTGGCTCCAGATTTTCTGTTTAATGGCAAAAAAAATTGAAAAATAGAATAAAGTTTTACCAATTTAAATTTGAAATCCCTAGTCTTTTATTTCACGGTGCATGATACATATTGTCCGCCAGTAATTTAATTCAGTTCAATCACAAAATGCGCATAGGCAAGATTAGGTACGTTAACCTCCTTAGCATCAGTGCCTCCTAGCCCTTTAAGATGTTCATTATGCCAGGAGACAGGGCACAGGTTAAGATCAGGTGACCGCTGTGAATGGTGGTCAGAAAACGCCTGATCACAATGGGCAAACGGGAGCTTTCAGTTAGTCGACGGTAACTGTGCTGGGATCGTGCCCGTTCTCAGCACAGGTGTGTTGGCTGCAATTCACGCTATTATGCGGCCCCTCTGTGTGAAGGACCAAGCACTGAGAGGCTGCATATTTGATTATGGCCAGTGCCAATGGACAAAACCAAATCAAATTGGGTTATACTGCCCTCTACAGGAGTAGGACACTAGGCAGAAGAAAACGTTCTGGCCCACACCTTAGGGGCAGTCCCAGAGGGTATATCATCTCTCTCTGCTACAGGATGTCAGTTTTTTTCTGTCTAGTCAGGAGTAAGGACCTAAGTTCCTTGCTGGGAATCTTTGGTCCTGGCAAAGATTTTTTTGATTCTTTATAAGTTAGCTTTTTTTCTCCATTTGTTCCTGTGAGATCTTCAAGCAATTATGCCGGATCTGGGCGACGGGCTGGATGTTGAGGTCCAGTGGTCACCCCAGCCGGCCTACAAGCGCGTGCAGATTCCAGCTCCGCGCTGGATCAGCCGCGACACATTTAAACAATTTTGCTGGAGCTGGGCGACGGGCTGGATGTTAAGATCCAGTGGTCACCCCAGTCAGCCTACGAGCGCGTGCAGGCCCTAGCTTCGCGCTGGGTTGGCCGCGACATAGTCCCACTGGACGGGGACTGGCCCTGCGAGTTAAATGTCTCGCCAGGACGCTTACGACCAGTCGGAAACTGAGTCGCGGCGTCTGTATTGGTCAACAGCCCCCCACCTCGATGGAGAGGGGTTCTGTTAGGAGTGGGTGCCCGTCTGTTCCGGTATGGTGAGTAGAATGTTCCCCCTCTTCCCTGTCGGGTTTTGGGAATGGATACGGGCCCCTCTGTGAATGGTCGGACCCTCTTGATCCTGGGTTCCCCCTCTATCCTATGACGTGTTTCACAGATCTCCCTCTTGAGTGTGATTTGGTGAATAAGAGATACCACTCCAGGAGGCTTGGTTTGGGAGCTGACTATCTGATAGTCACTGTAAAGAGCTGGCGCTGTAAAAGTAGGAAGCCATGACTGGGGTCAAGGATGGAGACAGGGGCTGGCGTTACTATTTGAAATAGTCATGTAAAAGGGTGATATAATCAAGCACCTACCTAATGCATAGTGATGCAGCCACATGGACTACCGCCATCCTCCCGCAGGTCGCACGGCACAAGCCGCTGCCATCCTCCCGCAGGCCGCACGATTCAGCAGGCCGCCGCCATCCTTCCGCAGGCCGCCCTCCTTCCGCAGGCCGCACGGATCCCGCAGGCCGCTGCCATCCTCCCGCAGGCCGCATGATTCAGCAGGCCGCCGCCATCCTTCCACAGGCCATCCGCAGGCCGCCATTTTGGCGTAGCCTGGTGTCTCCTGCATGGGGCGGCCATTTTGGATACGCCCAGCTACCTCGAGGAGTAGCCGTGGGAGCGCCGGAAGGCGTGTAAAGGGGCGGAGCCACCTCCTTTACCCAGGAAAACTAGTCAAGACTTCCTGTTCTGTAAAGGACAGCGCTGAGAGCAGTTTGGTAGAAGCTTCTGTGCATCAGGTGGTGAGCCCTTGGGGTCTCTCTCTCTCTGTGGGGGTCCAAAGCAGGTAACGCTGAGGGGCGCTGTTGCGCTGGGGGATTACACACACAAAAAAAAAGTTTCTCTTACGTCTTCCGACAGTCGCCGCCTCTTCATATTCGTCACTAATGGGGTTAATGACTTTTGCTCCGTAGGAGTAGCTAGGCAACAGAATATATTAATATCAAAGCTTTTAGCATATCCCACCCCCAGGGGGTGGTCCCCTCAGACCATACCTCCCTGCTTCCTGCATTTCCAACTCAGTTTCTAATGCCTAGCTCAGGGGTATGCAGGCTGTTCCTGTGCTGGGGCTCTGTCTCAGCTTCTTTTCTCTTTTTGATTTTATTTGAAGTTTTTTCTCTTTCTTTTACTTAGCTGTTTATTTTCAGCGTTAGTTAGCTTCTTCTGATGAAGATGATCGTGCGGAGCTGGGTCTCAGTCTGGCCACCCTGGTTCCCAGGGCCAGGGGCTTCCCAGCCTGCCATCGAGCGTTCAGCTTAGGTTTTGCCCTGGCACATTGAACGACCCATCCCTGTTCGCTGCAGGGATGCTATTGGTGAGGTGGCTACCTCACTGGACGCCATTGCGGTTTCGCACCGCGGTTCCGTTGCGTCATGCTTGCGACACTCCCTGTCCTCAGTGCAGCGGTTTGGTCGCTGGAGCAGGCTCCCCACGCCATCCGGACTGGTAAGTGTAACTCTATGTGGGGACCTGTCTATTTTGGGTGTCAGTCTGGGACTGTGTGACCCTGCGTGTCTGTGTGGCTGCTGTGCTCCCTGTCAGTTCCTGTGTGAACTTGCTGCCTGTGTGTGTGGGCTGTGAAGGGGGAGGCTCTCCCGCTCTGCTGGGTGTCATTGTAAAGCAATCAGATTTTCAGCATGCTGTGAGGCGATCGCTGCGGCGATCCGCCATTTTTCGGGGGCAAAGATCATGGTGGCAGGTCCTGTGAGGTACTGTACGGCGTTTTTGGTGCCAAACACCGCCATTTTGGGCGGCGATCGATCAGGCCACATGTCAGCGCCATGTTCTGTTTGCCCAGGGATTTCCTCAGCCGAGCGGCCATGTTTGTGTAGCCTTGCAAAGGCTTCATAGGGGCGGTCAGTCTTTCATCACTTCCTTTTTGCTCTGGGACAGCGATCGGTGCAGCAGCCTGTGTGATCTCTCCAGGTTTTATATTTCCTTTTTTCCTGTATTCCTTGCCCAGTTTCTTGTCCCTGTGGGGGTCAGTGTATTCAGTGGGTGCGGTGGGCTTGCGCTCGCCGCGATCTTAAAGGGGCAGTACCCTTTATTACTTTTTTGTTGGGGCATGGATTCTCAGGATTGCAAGTTTCCTTCCACCTTGGTGGGGGGCCAAGGGGCTGCTGCTTCCCCCGAGGGGGCTGATCTGGCCCCAATTTGGCAAACTTAGCTGCTCAAGTGCAGATGCTGGTGGCTGATCGATCCACTAAACGGCCCAGGGTGTCTTTTTCCTCTGATTCAGGGGGCGATGGGGCTGCTATGGCTGGAGTGCCCTTCTCAGGGTCTCACTCATCCCTAGACCTTGTGGGGTCTGACGGGGAGGCTGAGGTGGAAGGGGTAGATAATTCTCCCCCTGGCTCGTCTGAAGAGCTTGCAATCATGGATGAGTTGGTTGCTTCTATCAAACAAACGCTGCATTTGCAGGATGAACCGTGTCCTCCTGCTTTGATGTCCTCTTATGGGACGCAAAGGAAACGCAAAACATCGCAGGTTTTTCCTTGCTCTACGGAATTTCAGCGCGCGGTGGATGAGCAATGGCGCAATATAAAGAAGCCTTTTGCTGGGCCGAGTAGGTTCAAGCTGCGTTATGCTTTTACACCAGCTACTGATGAGCTTTGGTGTGTGCCGCCTCAGGTGGATCACGCGGTGGCGATTTTGAATAAATCAACTGCGATCCCTGCTGAGGATACCCCGATTTTCCGGGACCCGACGGACAGGAGGTTAGAATCTCTGGCCCGTCATGCTTATACAGTTGCTGGCTCTATGCTGAAGCCTATTTTTGCTTCCATTATGGCAACCCAGGCTATTGCGGATTGGACACAGGTGCTCAAGCGCACTCTGGTGGCTGACTCTGCCCCGCCGACAACTTTGGCTATGGTGGATCAGATTCACCAGGGTGTCATGTATTTGTGTGACGCGGACTTGGATTTAGTCCCTTTGGCTGCGCGTCTTTCTAGTGTGGCGGTCTTGAATCGTCGCCTGATATGGCTGAAATGTTGGTCTGTTGATCAGTCTTCCCGCAAGACTTTAGCTAATTTGCCCTATGCGGGATCTCGCCTTTTTGGCGAATCTTTGGATACTCTGATAAAGGGTATTTCTGGGGGTAAGACTACTCTTTTGCCCCAATCTCACAAGAATAAGTTTGTTCGTGGTAAGAAGAATGCCTCGTTTAGACCCTCTCAGGGGTCCTTTCGTGCCTTTCGGTCGCACTATAAGGGCAAGCCCTTCAAAGGCCAAGGCTCCCAGAAGAAGCCGTGGACGGGTAAGCAGAAGTCCGGCCAGTCCGGATCCGCTGCCCACAACAATGCGGCCTGAAGGGGCGCCCTCACCCGCTTCTGGGGTGGGGGGACGTTTGCTCGGTTTTCTTCAACCCTGGCTGGACCGCGTTCAGGACAGGTGGGTTCAGGAAATCGTTCGATCTGGATACAAGATCGAGTTTCTCTCTCGGCCGGCGGGCAGATTTTTCCCCTCAAACCTTCAGCTGACTCCGGAGCGCTTGCAGGATCTGCACCTGGCGCTGCGGGACCTGCGGGCCCAGGGAGTGGTGGTTCTGGTGCCTCGTCGGGACAGATTTCGGGGGTTCTATTCCAATCTGTTCACTGTGCCCAGAAAGGAGGGCAAGGTACGTCCGATTCTGGACTTGAAAGCTCTGAACCGCTTTGTGCGGGTTCGCAAGTTTTGCATGGAATCCCTGCGCTCAGTGGTGGCTGCCCTGGTTCCGGGGGAATTCATGGCTTCCATCGACTTGAAGGATGCGTACCTTCACATCCCCATTTTCGAGGGTCACCAGAGGTACCTTCGATTTGCCATTGCGGAGGATCATTATCAATTCGTGGCGTTGCCCTTTGGTCTCTCTTCGGCTCCGCGGGTTTTCACCAAGGTGCTTGCGCCGGTTCTGGCCTTATTGAGGGCCCAGGGCATTTCTGTCCTGGGGTATCTGGAAGATATCCTGATTCGGTCCGCGACCAGTCAGGGCCTGGTTAACGACCTGTCCATCACGATGCAGACTCTGCAGGAATTCGGCTGGACGATAAATTTTCCAAAGTCAACGTTGTGCCCGTCAGTTCGTCTTCCCTACCTGGGGATGATTCTGGACTCGGTTCAAGCGAAGGTCTTCCTGCCGGAAGACAAGCTTCGGACACTTCAGTGCTCGTCCCTCCGGACGTGTAAGAGGTGTCTGGGATTGATGGTTTCGGCCTTCGAGGCGATTCCCTTCGCCCAGTTTCACACACGGGAGCTTCAGGCGGAGGTCCTGGCCAAGTGGGACGGGCGTCCGCAATCTCTGGATCTGCGGCTGTCGTTGAGCCATTTCGCCCGAAGGGGTCTTTTGTGGTGGCTCCAGTCCCCGGCGGTGTCGGGGGGCAAGTCTTTTCGTCCTTTGTCAGGGACGGTGATCACCACGGACGCTAGCCTGTCAGGCTGGGGTGGTGTTCTGGGCGTTCTATCCGCCCAGCGAACTTGGTCGGAGGAGGAATCCTCCCTTCTGATCAACATTCTGGAATTGCGAGCGATAAATCTGTCTTCTGCGTTGGACGGACAGGCTTCAGGGCCGTCCAGTTCGGGTACAGACGGACAATGCCACAGCGGTGGCCTACATCAACCACCAAGGGGGCACCAGGAGTCCCCGAGCGGCTCGGGAAGTAGCCGACATTCTGTCTTGGGCCGAGACGCACGTCCCGGCGATATCTGCAGTTCACATTCCGGGGGTGGAGAACTGGCAGGCGGATTATCTGAGCCGTCAGACCCTGGACCAGGGAGAATGGTCCCTTCACCCGGATGTCTTCCAGATGTGCGAGAAGTGGGGGTCCCCAGATGTGGACCTGTTCGCGTCTCGTCTAAACAACAAGGTGGAAAGGTTCGTGGCAAGGACACGCGATCCTCGGGCACGCCTCGGACGCGTTGGTGACGCCCTGGCATCAGTATCTCCTGTTGTATGCCTTTCCACCGATTCAGCTGCTGTCCAGGTTCCTTCGCAGGTTGGCCTCGGAACCGAAAACGGTGATTCTGGTGGCACCAGACTGGCCTCGCCGGTCTTGATACGCAGACCTCGTGAATCTGGCTGTCGACGCTCCGTGGCGTCTGCCACTTCGAGAAGATCTCCTGTCTCAAGGACCGATATTCCATCCTGCTTTACAGTCGCTGGCTTTAACGGCCTGGCTGTTGAAAGCCAGGTCCTGAAGGATAGGGGTCTCTCCCCTGAGGTCATTCCCACTTTGATCAAGGCTAGGAAGGCCTCTTCAGGGAAGATTTACTACCGTACTTGGAAGGCTTACTTTGCCTGGTGTGGGTCCAGGGGGTATTCCCCTCGCTCATACTCGGGTGTCGAGAGTGTTGGCTTTCCTTCAAACGGGCGTGGACCAGCGTTTAGCGTTGGCCACGATTAAGGGTCAGATTTCTGCGCTGGCCGTTCTCTTTCAACGCCCTGTGGCGTCTAACTCTTTGGTTAGCACCTTTGTTTAAGGGGTGCGACATTTGGTCCCTCCTAGGAGGGAGCCTTTGCCTCCATGGGATTTGAACCTTGTTCTGTCCGTGTTGCAACATGCTCCCTTTGAAAATATCAGGGAGATCTCGTTGTCTTGGTTGTCCAAGAAGGTTGCCTTCTTAGTGGCGATCACTTCGGCTCGCAGGGTGTCGGAGCTGGCGGCCTTGTCCTGCAAATCTCCGTATTTGGTGATTCACTTGGATAAGGTGGTCTTGCGACCTAACCCATCTTTTCTTCCGAAGAGGATCTCGGAATTTCACCTCAATGAGGATATTGTTCTGCCTTCGCTTTGCGCGAAGCCTAAGCATCCGAAGGAGGTGGCTTTGCATTCCTTGGATGTTGTTAGGGCGATCAGGGTTTACCTGTCATCGACTAAATCCTTTCGCAAGTCAGATTCTTTGTCCTTCCTGAGGGACCTCGGAAGGGCATGGCGGTGTCGGCTGCTACCATCGCCAAATGGATCAGACAGACCATTGTGCAAGCCTATGCTTTGAAGGGGAAGGTTCCTCCTTTTCCTGTGAAGGCGCACTCTACCAGGTCTCTGAGTACGTCTTGGGCCTATCGTCATCGGGCTTCTGTGGCCCAGGTGTGTAAGGCGGCGACTTGGTCGTCCGTTCACACTTTCTCAAAATTTTACAAGGTGGATGTTCAGGCATCGGCAGATGCTTCCTTTGGCCGTAAAGTCCTTAGTGCGGCGGTGCCTTAGGTCCCTTGTTTTGGGCCCTTGGCTGTTGGGGTGTTTTTACCCCTAGGTTACTTGTTTTTTCCTGGGTTGTTGCTCCTGTTGAGCACGTTTTTCCTGTTGCCCAGTTGGTTCTCTTACTTTGGTAAGGTTCCTTTCTCTGATGTGGGTACTGCGTTGCTTTAGGCGCGGCTGCTTTTTTTCCCACCCCTCATGTCTACACTGCTATGGGACGTCCCCATTAGTGACGAATATGAAGAGGCGGCGACTGTTGGAGGACGTAAGAGAAAACTGAATTTTTGTAAAATCTTACCTGTAAAATTCCTTTCTCTGTGTCCTCCGACAGTCGCCGCCCCCGGCCCTCTTTTGGGGTTTATGTACTCTACTGCTATGCTACTGAAACTGAGTTGGAAATGCAGGAAGCAGGGAGGTATAGACTGAGGGGACCACCCCCTGGGGGTGGGATATGCTAAAAGCTTTGATATTAATATATTCTGTTGCCTAGCTACTCTTACGGAGCAAAGGTCATTAACCCCATTAGTGACGAATATGAAGAGGCGGCGACTGTCGGACTCAGAGAAAGGAATTTTACAGGTAAGATTTTACAAAAATTCCGTGTTTTTTTTCCTTTTGCAATCTTTGTTTGCTGGCAAGTGTTCCTGGATTAGTCATGGACCCTGCCACACATGTATCCCCACCTGATCCCCTCGAGGTGGCCGCAGGACCCTCCAGTTCCCCACTTACTATTGATGCATTGTCAGCGGTTTTGGAGTCTTTAGTATCCCGGGTGGAGGTGGCCTGTCAGGGACGGGGCGCAAAGAAGCGACCCCCGCCTACCCCTATTTCATCTGACACTTCAGATACAGATTCTGAGCCTGTCACTGCAGCTGCAGGTCCCTCTTCTGGGGCTTGTGTCTCGGGGACGGTCTCCTCAGACAGTGAGGAGGACGTTTCTGCCTCCGCCATAGCACAAGAAGAAGCATTGGTGGATGCACTAGTTGTCTGTCCGGGAAACCTTAAGTCTTGAGGTTACACCAGCAGAGGTAGCTGATACTGAAATTCCTTTTGGTACTAACAAGCCTACCAAGATGGCAAGGGTGTTTCCCTTGCCCAAATGTTTTGGTAATATAATTAAAGAGGAATGGGGTCGTCCAAAACGAACCCCTGGTATTTCCAAACGCATTGCTAGGCGTTATCCGTTTGAGGAATCCCTTCCTAAAAAATGGACAGTACCACCATTGGTGGATTCACCGATTTCCAGACTAAAGCTACTGTTATCCCGTTGGAGGACGCTCCGTCCTCTAGGGATCCAGTGGATCGTAAGGTGGAAGCTGTGGCCCGCTTCATTTTTTCCCTGATAGGATCAGCCTTTAGGCCAGTGGTTGCCATTGGTTTAGTTTCACGAACTTTGACAGAATGGACCAAGTTGTTACGCCGTGACCTAGAGGGGAGAAGTATCCCCCCGGCAGTATCAGATTTGCTGGAGCAGATGATACAAGGGCTACAGTTCGTCTGTGACGCCGCTCTGGACACCACTCCATTGTTGGGGCGTGCATCGATTTCAGCAGTGGTCCTCAGGCGTGTGCTGTGGTTAAAGTGCTGGTCGGCAGATCAAGGTTCCAAAAAAGCTTTGGCTAATCTCCCCTTTCAGGGGAATCGCCTGTTTGGGGCCACCTTGGATGAGATTATCAAGTATCTCACTGGGGGCAAGAGCACTTTTTTGCCACAGAATACTAAGGGTAAAGGACCTCGTCATAGACGGGGGGCCTTCCTTTTCCGCTCATAAAGTTTTTTCGCTCCGCTGGGGCGGGCGATAAGGCAAAGCCCTCCAAAGCCCCTCCAGGAGGATTCAAGGGGCGCTGGTCGGGTAAACAAAAGTCCGGCTCTTCCAGAGCTGAAGATAAGACCACTAAAGCCTGAAGGTGCGCCCCCACCCATATCTGGGGTGGGGGGACGTCTTCAACGGTTTCCGGACCCATGGCTCTCCAGGATTCCAGACAGATGGGTTCAAGAGGTCATATGGTCGGGATACAAGATCGAGTTTTGATCACTTCCACCGGTGCAATTCTTCCCTTCCAATATCCGACTATACCCGGATCGCTTAAAAGCTTTGCGGGGGGCAATAACGGATTTGATGCAACAAGGAGTGGTGGTCCACGTTCCTTGGACAGAACGTTTTCAGGGGTTCTATTCGAACCTGTTCACAATACCCAGAAAAGAGGGCAAGGTGCGTCCAATCCTGGACTTAAGAGCACTTAATCATTTTGTACGGGCACAAAAATTCAAGATGGAGTTCATTCGTACAGTAGTGGCCTCCCTTCGGCAGAGGGATTTTCTGGCGTCAATAGACATCAAGGATGCCTATCTTCATATCCCCATCTTCACAGGACATCAGCATTTCCTTCGCTTTTCCATAGGTTAGAACCATTATCAGTTTGTGGCGTTACCCTTTGGTCTCGCCTCTGCTCCCCGGGTCTTCACAAAGGTGTTGGCCCCGGTTTTGGCGCTGTTGCGACAGCGGGGCATATCGATTCTAGGTTACCTAGACGATCTTCTTCTTCATGCGGAGTCTCTGCAGGCTCTGTTGCTAGACTTGGAGATCACTATGATCTCTTTGCAAGAGTTCGGGTGGCTGATGAACCTGCAGAAGTCATCTCTGGTTCCCACTAGGAGGCTGGAATATCTGGGCCTAATTTTAAACATCCCTAGCAAGTGTTTCTCCCTGCAGAGAAACTCAGAAGATTCAGTCAACGATTCAGATGTTACTGTCCGTCAACTGGCCTTCCCTTCGGACTTGCATGAGGGTCCTGGGATTGATGGTGGCCTCCTTCGAGGCAGTACCATTTGGCCAGTCCCATACCCGAATCCTTCAAAAGGAGATTCTTCTCAAATGGAATCGGAATCCCGATTCCCTGGACAATCGGATCCGGCTGAGCGAGCGGACCAGGGAGTCTCTGGTCTGGTGGCTTCGGTCTCCGATGCTCAGCCAGGGGAAGTCATTTCTTCCGATATACTGGACGGTTGTCACCACGGATGCCAGTCTATCCGGATGGCGAGGAATTCTCGGCAGATTATCTGCTCAGGGACTTTGGTCCCTGGAAGAATCCAGGTTACCGATAAATGTGTTGGAACTGAGAGCGATCAGACTTTGTCTGATTCACTGGACCGAGCAGCTCCGGGGCAGCCCGGTTCGGATCCAGTCGGACAATGCCACGGCCGTGGCTTATGTCAATCACCAAGGGGGCACCAAGAGTGTCCTGGCGGCCATAGAGGTGGCCAGCATTCTTCGTTGGGCGGAACGGTTTGTTCCAGCTCTCTCCGCAGTATTCATTCCGGGGGTGGAAAATTGGCAGGCAGATTATCTCAGCCGTCAGATTCTGGATCAAGGGGAATGGTCTCTTCATCCAGAGGTATTTCACCAACTGTGCCTTCGTTGGGGCACCCCGGATGTGGATCTGTTGGCATCTCGGCTCAACAGGAAGGTGCGGAGGTTTGTGGCTCGCTCCCACGATCCTCTAGCAGACGCCGCAGATGCGCTGGTCGCCCCGGGGGGCAGTATCAGCTGCTGTATGCCTTCCCTCCTCTCAGATTGCTGCCTAAACTTCTTCGCAGGATAGAGGTGGAGGGAATTCCAGTCATCCTTGTGGCTTCCGGATTGGGCCTGGTATGCCGACCTGGTCAGGCTGATCGCGGACGTCCCTTGGCGACTTCCTCTCAGGGAGGACCTGCTCTCTCAGGGACCGATTTTCCATCCTGCTTTACGATCGCTGGCTTTAACGGCCTGGCTGTTGAGACCCAGGTGCTGAAGGACAAGGGTTTGTCAGCTTCAGTTATTCCTACTCTAATTAAAGCGAGGAAAGCGACTTCCAGAAAAGTCTCATCGCACATGGAAGTCTTATATTGCGTGGTGTGAATCCCTTGGATTTCCTCCCAAGTGTCTATTCGGTGACCCGAATCTTGGCTTTTCTGCAACTGGGGGTTGAGCAGAAGCTGGCCTTGAGCACGATCAAGGGTCAGGTTTCAGCGTTGGCAATCTTCTTTCAGAAGCCTTTGGCTACTCATTCTTTGGCGCGGAATTTCATCCAGGGGGTGCGGCACCTGGCTCCGCCGGTGCACGCGCCCTTGCCGCCCTGGGATCTTAATTTGGTGTTGTCGGTTCTTCAGAAATCTCCCTTTGAAGATATTAGGGAGATTCCCTTGCTTACGTTATCCCAGAAGGTGGCCTTCTTGGTGGCCATCACTTCTGCACGCAGGGTGTCAGAACTGGCCGCATTATCTTGTCGTTCCCCCATATCTGGTGGTTCATAGGGATAAGGTGGTTCTTCGTCCGAATCCTTCCTTCCTAAAGTGATTTCGGAGTTTCATCTGAATGAGGATATTGTTACCTTCCCTGTGTCCTAAGCCCAGTCATCCTCGGGAGTTTGCGTTACATTCCTTGGATGTGGTTTGGGCAATCAGGGTATACTTGAAAACTACGGACTCGTTTCGTAAAACGGATTCACTTTTTGTGATCACGGATGGCCCCAAAAAGGGGTTGCCTGCATCTGCCGCGACTATCTCCAGATGGATCAGACAGACGGTGGTACAGGCTTATTCTATTAATGGTCGGGATCCTCCGTTCCCTGTTAAGGCGCACTCCACTCGGGCGCTTAGTGCTTCCTGGGCCTTCCGCCATCAGGCGTCAGTGGTTCAAGTTTGCAAGGCGGCTACCTGGTCGTCGGTTCATACCTTTACAAAATTTTATAAAGTTGATGTGATGGCATCGGCGGATGCCTCTTTTGGCCGCAAGGTTCTGCAGGCCGCTATATGAGGAGACCGTTGGTCTACCTCGAGGGTTTTTTTCTGTTGGGTTTTCAGTTGAGTCTCATCCTTTTGTTTGATGAGCCTTTAAGACTTCTATTTTTCCAAAAACACATGACTCACCAGACAGCAGCAGTCTGGGTCATTATATGTATCATCTGAAGAGGGCCCTATCCTACATTTGAATTATTGGTTATGGAAAGGTTGGGAGACAAGGATTTCGGGCACTAAATTTTCATAAAATTGCTTTTTATTAAACAAACATTTTAAAAACATCTAATGATACAAGCAGATGAAAGAAATCTACATTGAACATGAGACCAGAAAACGGTCGACAGTATCAGATATAATCTTGCATGAGGTACTAGACCTTCATATAGTATAGGAACAGTTGTGTACAGAACAAGTTGTATTATGCATACATCCAATGTAATATACTTCAAAGCAGACAGAAGCTGCCGGCGGACACCTCGATGCTCAGGGTGCCAGTCAGCAGGGTCGGCCGAAGTTTACAGTAAATATATGGTATACATTACTCATGACAGTTTGCTCAACATGTTTCGCCTTCTCGGTGAAAGCTTCGTCTGGAGCTTAATAATTGTTTTGTCTGTGTATAAACATAAGTAATTTTAAGGAAACAGAATATATTATTTACTACATATTCCATAAATGAGAATAATGCATTTTATATGTGATATACAATGTCAATGTAAAAGAAAAGGCATTTCACACATATGGTATTACTGTTCTAGCCATCAGGGGGGAGGGGGCTCGGTGGGTAGGCAAGAGGATAGCCATTGGGACACATGTGGGGACACACACCGTATGAAATAGATAACACTATTTTTTAGGCATCAGTATATATAAATGATAAAGAAAACATATCTGTATAGGATATGAACATACCTGTACAGTGTATATTCTGAACTTTTTTGGTACTGTAACGAGGAGGACTAAAAGACGGTCACTGAGCTCATAAATGGGGGAGCCGATGTTCACAAGGAGTGTAAATACAAACGCTCCTGTGTGTTTGTATCTGGGTTGGATATAGAAAGTGCGCTAATTATAATATGTCAAACCATTATCGGTAGAAAATAGCCACACCCGGTGCATGTTGATACACAGATAGGTGAGGATAGAGTTGTTTGTATATAAAAAAGGAAGAAACCCATTGAAGAAAGATGCATGGACATATACCAATCACAGGGAGGGAGCTTCTACTTTATGTCATCATATACCGCAATAGTTAGAGGTTTTTATGAGAAGAGTTCCAAAAGAGTAATTGCCCAGGTATAGGTCGCTTGTATGGTCCCAAGTCTCCATACAAGCAAAAACATAGGATACATTAATTCCCTCATATGAGGTGCAACATTATTCAGCCTTGAGTGTATAGTGGATTAGAAGAATTGCTTCTAGTACCGCATTACTTTCAATGAGCCCAGCGGTGGTAGTCCATGCATGTTTCAAGATAGTTGGAAAATCACCAATAGTTACATACGAGTGTATTGGGGGCTCACTAATAATTAAACATGCTCACCAATCCTGCAGAATACTTTGTTAAGATAGAGGTAAATTAAACCTGCCTTGTAAGTGGCAGACACTGTTGAATTGAGAAAGGATTAAAGACAAAGTTGTAAGTAAAATGGTGTGCATAATCCAAAAGATAGCGAAGATATAAGTTTGTCGGCTTACCCTGTTGAGCCAAATTCCGTCATAGATGTCCTCCCCGGATGGGGAACCGCCGCCATACTCGGACGCTTGTATGGCGCCCTTTTATGGCGTGGGTCCCGGGCGGTTCGTCAGAACGACGTCGCCACCCCGGCCACACCCCCCGGAAATGACGATGCGGCGTAGACGGAAGTGACTCCGCTACGGCCACTCGTAACGCTCCGAGAGGTTAGGTCAGACTCTCAGAGCTGACAGGCTCCAGAAAGTCTGATCTGGTGCCACAGGAAACGATGCTCCTGGGAGCGGAAGTCCACTGTGGCTTACCAGGCCGCACATATATCACCGGATTGGCTGAAAACTCTAGCGTCCCACAGCGCCCCCAGAGGTTACTAGCATGGCACACTTAGATACAAAGCATCTGCAAACACATAATAACAAGAATACATTAATCTGAGTAGTAATTACAGAAAAAAAATTATATACATCAATAGTTAACAAAGAGTGATGAAAACAAGAAGAACCAAGAATATAATAATATATTATATTCTAAAAGAAGAGAAAAGAGAAAAAAGGATAAACAGAATATGTTAATAAGGGAAAAAAAAAAAAAGAAAAATAGTAATAATGGTGTATCTAGCACCCAGGCAATTTGGTGCTTAAAAAATGGAAGGATTAGAGCTGTTAGGCCCAAAAATTGAAGACACTACCCTCAATGACTTTTAAACATATGAAGAGCTAAGTTTGGAAATTATGATTCTCATACATATCGAAGAGGCATAGGGTCAGCACATGGACATTCATTGGGTTTCATATGATGCGATAGTAATTCTTCTAATGATTAGTAAAAGACAATTAGGGGTAAAAAGACACAAAGGGGGGGGGCCGGGGCTAAAAAAGAAACAGGGGGTGGAAAGATGGTCACGCCAGGCAAGCCGACACCCATCCCACCCTCCACAGATGACAAATAGTAACGACGGCGGAAAAGAGTTTTATCTTAAATCATTAAGAAATGCATAATTTACAAAAATGATTTATAAGATTGGGTTTCATTCAAACCCGGTCTAACGGTGGCATTGAGACGTTCAATCCAGATGGTTTCCCTCTGGAGAATTCTTTTGTCCCAGTTGCCCCCTCGTGGGTCCTGGGGAATCACATCCAGGACATAAAAGCGTGCTTTTTTTGGGTTGAATCTGTGGTAGAGGTCTAGGTGCCTGCTCACGGGCGTGACCATCTTTCCTCCCTCTGATATGTATATATGGTCATTTATCCTCTGACGGAGCTCTCTAATTGTTTTCCCAACATAGAACATGCCACATGTACAGTGCATGAGATACACCAACCCACGAGTGTCACAGTTGGCACGAAAGGTAGGGGAAAAATCTTCCCCATTGGGTAGAACAAAATGGGAACCCTCCTTAACCCATGGACACATGGCACAACCACGGCATCTATACGTACCCCTATTAGTAGTTTTGGAATTTTTTATGGGTTGGTAGTGGCTAGCTGTTAATTGATCTCGTAATGATCTAGTACGTTTAAATACAATTTGTGGGTATGGTCCCACATATTTGCTCGTGATTGGATCATGACTGAGTAAATGCCAGTGTCGTTCAAGGATGGTTCGGAGTACATTCTGGTGGCTTGAAAACTTCGTTATGAGTTTCACCGTGGGTAGTGTATCTCGATCTTTAACTCTAAAAATCAGACTATTCCGATCTTGTGAGAAGGCTCTATTGTATGCTGTACGTAAAAGGCGTTTACTGTAGCCACGGGCTTTTAAGCGTTCACGTAGTGAGTTGGCTTGAGTTTTAAAATCTCTATCGGTTGTGCAATTACGCCGAAGACGTGCGTATTGGGCATAGGGAATACTGCGTATTAGTGCCGCTGGATGGGCACTTGACGCATGCAATATTACATTACCCGATGTTGGTTTACGGTAAAGGTTCGTGGTCAGTTGGCCATTTTCATGCTTCAATACCGTTAGATCAAGGAAATTAACTTTTGAAACGTCTACAGTACATGTGAATTTTAAATTGAAATTATTAATGTTTAACGCCTGAACAAAATCATGATTTTGTTCAGGCGTTAAACATTAATAATTTCAATTTAAAATTCACATGTACTGTAGACGTTTCAAAAGTTAATTTCCTTGATCTAACGGTATTGAAGCATGAAAATGGCCAACTGACCACGAACCTTTACCGTAAACCAACATCGGGTAATGTAATATTGCATGCGTCAAGTGCCCATCCAGCGGCACTAATACGCAGTATTCCCTATGCCCAATACGCACGTCTTCGGCGTAATTGCACAACCGATAGAGATTTTAAAACTCAAGCCAACTCACTACGTGAACGCTTAAAAGCCCGTGGCTACAGTAAACGCCTTTTACGTACAGCATACAATAGAGCCTTCTCACAAGATCGGAATAGTCTGATTTTTAGAGTTAAAGATCGAGATACACTACCCACGGTGAAACTCATAACGAAGTTTTCAAGCCACCAGAATGTACTCCGAACCATCCTTGAACGACACTGGCATTTACTCAGTCATGATCCAATCACGAGCAAATATGTGGGACCATACCCACAAATTGTATTTAAACGTACTAGATCATTACGAGATCAATTAACAGCTAGCCACTACCAACCCATAAAAAATTCCAAAACAACTAATAGGGGTACGTATAGATGCCGTGGTTGTGCCATGTGTCCATGGGTTAAGGAGGGTTCCCATTTTGTTCTACCCAATGGGGAAGATTTTTCCCCTACCTTTCGTGCCAACTGTGACACTCGTGGGTTGGTGTATCTCATGCACTGTACATGTGGCATGTTCTATGTTGGGAAAACAATTAGAGAGCTCCGTCAGAGGATAAATGACCATATATACATATCAGAGGGAGGAAAGATGGTCACGCCCGTGAGCAGGCACCTAGACCTCTACCACAGATTCAACCCAAAAAAAGCACGCTTTTATGTCCTGGATGTGATTCCCCAGGACCCACGAGGGGGCAACTGGGACAAAAGAATTCTCCAGAGGGAAACCATCTGGATTGAACGTCTCAATGCCACCGTTAGACCGGGTTTGAATGAAACCCAATCTTATAAATCATTTTTGTAAATTATGCATTTCTTAATGATTTAAGATAAAACTCTTTTCCGCCGTCGTTACTATTTGTCATCTGTGGAGGGTGGGATGGGTGTCGGCTTGCCTGGCGTGACCATCTTTCCACCCCCTGTTTCTTTTTCTTTTTTAGCCCCGGCCCCCCCCCTTTGTGTCTTTTTACCCCTAATTGTCTTTTACTAATCATTAGAAGAATTACTATCGCATCATATGAAACCCAATGAATGTCCATGTGCTGACCCTATGCCTCTTCGATATGTATGAGAATCATAATTTCCAAACTTAGCTCTTCATATGTTTAAAAGTCATTGAGGGTAGTGTCTTCAATTTTTGGGCCTAACAGCTCTAATCCTTCCATTTTTTAAGCACCAAATTGCCTGGGTGCTAGATACACCATTATTACTATTTTTCTTTTTTTTTTTTTTTTTTTTTTTCCCTTATTAACATATTCTGTTTATCCTTTTTTCTCTTTTCTCTTCTTTTAGAATATAATATATTATTATATTCTTGGTTCTTCTTGTTTTCATCACTCTTTGTTAACTATTGATGTATATAATTTTTTTTTCTGTAATTACTACTCAGATTAATGTATTCTTGTTATTATGTGTTTGCAGATGCTTTGTATCTAAGTGTGCCATGCTAGTAACCTCTGGGGGCGCTGTGGGACGCTAGAGTTTTCAGCCAATCCGGTGATATATGTGCGGCCTGGTAAGCCACAGTGGACTTCCGCTCCCAGGAGCATCGTTTCCTGTGGCACCAGATCAGACTTTCTGGAGCCTGTCAGCTCTGAGAGTCTGACCTAACCTCTCGGAGCGTTACGAGTGGCCGTAGCGGAGTCACTTCCGTCTACGCCGCATCGTCATTTCCGGGGGGTGTGGCCGGGGTGGCGACGTCGTTCTGACGAACCGCCCGGGACCCACGCCATAAAAGGGCGCCATACAAGCGTCCGAGTATGGCGGCGGTTCCCCATCCGGGGAGGACATCTATGACGGAATTTGGCTCAACAGGGTAAGCCGACAAACTTATATCTTCGCTATCTTTTGGATTATGCACACCATTTTACTTACAACTTTGTCTTTAATCCTTTCTCAATTCAACAGTGTCTGCCACTTACAAGGCAGGTTTAATTTACCTCTATCTTAACAAAGTATTCTGCAGGATCGGTGAGCATGTTTAATTATTAGTGAGCCCCCAATACACTCGTATGTAACTATTGGTGATTTTCCAACTATCTTGAAACATGCATGGACTACCACCGCTGGGCTCATTGAAAGTAATGCGGTACTAGAAGCAATTCTTCTAATCCACTATACACTCAAGGCTGAATAATGTTGCACCTCATATGAGGGAATTAATGTATCCTATGTTTTTGCTTGTATGGAGACTTGGGACCATACAAGCGACCTATACCTGGGCAATTACTCTTTTGGAACTCTTCTCATAAAAACCTCTAACTATTGCGGTATATGATGACATAAAGTAGAAGCTCCCTCCCTGTGATTGGTATATGTCCATGCATCTTTCTTCAATGGGTTTCTTCCTTTTTTATATACAAACAACTCTATCCTCACCTATCTGTGTATCAACATGCACCGGGTGTGGCTATTTTCTACCGATAATGGTTTGACATATTATAATTAGCGCACTTTCTATATCCAACCCAGATACAAACACACAGGAGCGTTTGTATTTACACTCCTTGTGAACATCGGCTCCCCCATTTATGAGCTCAGTGACCGTCTTTTAGTCCTCCTCGTTACAGTACCAAAAAAGTTCAGAATATACACTGTACAGGTATGTTCATATCCTATACAGATATGTTTTCTTTATCATTTATATATACTGATGCCTAAAAAATAGTGTTATCTATTTCATACGGTGTGTGTCCCCACATGTGTCCCAATGGCTATCCTCTTGCCTACCCACCGAGCCCCCTCCCCCCTGATGGCTAGAACAGTAATACCATATGTGTGAAATGCCTTTTCTTTTACATTGACATTGTATATCACATATAAAATGCATTATTCTCATTTATGGAATATGTAGTAAATAATATATTCTGTTTCCTTAAAATTACTTATGTTTATACACAGACAAAACAATTATTAAGCTCCAGACGAAGCTTTCACCGAGAAGGCGAAACATGTTGAGCAAACTGTCATGAGTAATGTATACCATATATTTACTGTAAACTTCGGCCGACCCTGCTGACTGGCACCCTGAGCATCGAGGTGTCCGCCGGCAGCTTCTGTCTGCTTTGAAGTATATTACATTGGATGTATGCATAATACAACTTGTTCTGTACACAACTGTTCCTATACTATATGAAGGTCTAGTACCTCATGCAAGATTATATCTGATACTGTCGACCGTTTTCTGGTCTCATGTTCAATGTAGATTTCTTGCATCTGCTTGTATCATTAGATGTTTTTAAAATGTTTGTTTAATAAAAAGCAATTTTATGAAAATTTAGTGCCCGAAATCCTTGTCTCCCAACCTTTCCATATCCTTTAAGACTTCTAGTCGGCACCGGTTGGGCCTTCTGGATTTGAATTTTGATTTCTGTTATCCCACCCCTCATTTTTGGCACTGCTTTGGGACGTCCCAATATGATATTAATCAAAGAGGACTGCGTCTGTCAATGAGCGACAGAGAAAATTGGATTTTTGTAAGAACTTACCGTAAAATCCTTTTCTCTTAAGCTCATTGACAGACACAGTACCCGCCCCTCTATTCTGAGTTGGGTTGGGTTAAATTCTCTGACACTGCTTTGTGACATAACTGACATCCTGTAGCAGAGAGAGAGAGGATATACCCTCTGGGACTGCCCCTAAGGTGTGGCCAGAACGTTTTCTTCTGCCTAGTGTCCTACTCCTGTAGAGGGCAGTATAACCCAATTTGATATTAATCAAAGAGGACTGCGTCTGTCAATGAGCTTAAGAGAAAAGGATTTTACGGTAAGTTCTTACAAAAATCCAATTACAACCTTCTCAATAATGAAATGGCAGATAGATACATTCTTGTAGTTAAACATTGGATCCGCATATCTTGAAGCCGCTCAATGTTTTTGCATTTTCTTTGTAGCAGGTTGTCTCATAAAGTCACTAAACTCAAAACCTGAAACTGAATTTTTGTAAAATCTTACCGTAAAATTCCTTTCTCTGAGTCCTCCGACAGTCGCTGACCCTTCATAATCTTCACCAATGGGTAATTGACCTTTGCTCTGTAGGAGTAGCTAGGCAACAAGATTTGTTAATATCAAAGCTTTTAGCATATCACACCCCTAGGGGGCGGTCCCCTCAGTCAATACCTCCCTGCTTCCAGCATTCTCAACTCAGTTTTGGTAGCATAGCAGTAGAGTACATAAACAAACCCCAAAAGAGGGGCGGGGGCGGCGACTGTCGGAAGACTCCGAGAAAGGAATTTTACGGTAAGATTTTACAAAAATTCCGTTTTCTCTTATGTCCTCCGACAGTCGCCGCCCCTTCATAATCTTCACCAATGGGACGTCCCAGAGCAGTGTAGACATGAGGAGTGGAAAAAAAACGCAGCCGCGCATAAAGCAAAGCAGTACCCATATCAGAGAAAGGAACCTTACCAAGGTAAGAGAACCAACCTGGCAACAGGAAAACGTGCTCAACAGGAACAACAACCCAGGAAGAACAAGTAACCCAAGGGTAAAAACACCCCAACAGCCAAGGGCCCAAACAAGGGACCCTAAGGCACTGCCGCACTAAGAACTTTACGGCCAAAGGTAGCATCTGCCGATGCCTGAACATCCACTTTGTAAAATTTGGAGAAGGTGTGAACGGACGACCAAGTCGCCGCCTTACACACCTGGGCCACAGAAGCCTGATGACGAAAGGCCCAAGACGTACTCAGAGATCTGGTAGAGTGCGCCTTCACAGGGAAAGGAGGAACCTTCCCCCTCAAAGCATAGGCTTGCACAATCGTCTGTCTGATCCATTTGGCGATGGTAGCAGCCGACGCCGCCATGCCCTTCCGAGGTCCCTCTGGAAGAACGAATAGGGAATCCGACTTGCGAAAGGGCTTAGTCGATGACAGGTAAACCCTGATCGCCCGAACAACATCCAAGGCATGCAAAGCCACCTCCTTCGGATGCTTAGGCTTCGCGCAAAGCGAAGGCAAGACAATGTCCTCATTCAGGTGAAACTCCGAGATCCTTTTCGGAAGAAAAGATGGATTAGGTCGCAAGACCACCTTATCCTTGTGAATCACCAGGTAGGGAGAGCTGCAGGACAAAGCCGCCATCTCCGACACCCTGCGAGCCGAAGTGATCGCCATCAAAAAGGCAACCTTCTTGGACAACAGAGACAACGAGATCTCCCTGATCTTTTCAAAGGGAGCCTGTTGTAACACGGGCAGAACCAAGTTCAAGTCCCATGGAGGCAAAGGTTCCCTCCTAGGAGGGGCCAAATGTCGCACCCCTTGAACAAAGGTGCTAACCAATGAATTAGACGCCACAGGGCGTTGAAAAAGAACGGCCAGCGCAGAAATCTGACCCTTAATTGTGGCCAGCGCCAAACGCTGGTCCACTCCAGTTTGGAGGAAAGCCAACACTCTCGACACCGAGTATGAGCGAGGGGAATACCCCCTGGACTCACACCAGGCAAAGTATGCTTTCCAAGTACGGTAGTAAATGTTTCCCGAAGAGGCTTTTCTAGCCTTGATCAAAGTGGGAATGACCTCAGGGGAGAGACCCCTATCCTTCAGGACCTGGCTTTCAACAGCCAGGCCGTTAAAGCCAGCGACTGTAAAGCAGGATGGAATATCGGCCCTTGAGACAGAAGGTCTTCCCGAAGCGGCAGGCGCCACGGAGCGTCGACTGCCAGATTTACGAGGTCTGCGTACCAAGACCGGCGAGGCCAGTCCGGTGCCACCAGAATCACCGCGTGCGGTTCCGAGGCCAATCTGCGAAGCAGCCTGGACAGCAGCTGAATCGGTGGAAAGGCATACATCAGACAATACTGATGCCAGGGCGCCACTAACGCATCTGAGGCGTCTGCCTGAGGATCGCGCGTCCTTGCCACGAACCTTTCCACCTTGTTGTTCAGACGAGACGCGAACAGGTCCACATCCGGAAGACCCCACTTCGCGCACAACTTCTGGAAGACATCCGGGTGAAGGGACCATTCTCCCTGGTCCAGGGTCTGGCGACTCAGTCCGCCTGCCAGTTCTCCACCACCCGGAATGTGCACAGCCGTTATCGCTGGGACGTGCATCTCGGCCCACGACAGAATGACGTTTACTTCCCGAGCAGCACGGGCACTCCTGGTGCCCCCTTGATGGTTGATGTAGGCCACCGCTGTGGCATTGTCCGTCTGAACCCGAACCGGACGGCCCTAAAACCGTTCCGACCAATGCAGAAGGCAAAGTTTTATCGCTCGCAATTCCAGAATGTTGATCGGAAGGAAGGATTCCTCCTCTGACCAAGTTCCCTGGGCGGACAGAACGCCCAGAACACCACCCCAGCCCGACAGGCTGGCATCCGTGGTGATCACCGTCCACGACAAAGGACGAAAGGACTTGCCCCCGACACCGCCGGGGACTGGAGCCATCACAAAAGACCCCTTCGGGTGTGGCGGCTCAACGAAAGCTGCCAATCCAGAGATTGCGGACGCCCGTCCCACTTGGCCAAGATCTCCGCCTGAAGACCCCGCGTGTGAAACTGGGCGAAGGGAATCGCCTCGAAAGCCGAGACCATTAGACCCAGACATCTCAAACCTGTCCGGAGGGTCGAGCACTGAGTGTCCCTGAGGGACCTGACCTCGTCCTGAAGTGTCCGGAGCTTGTCTTCCGGCAGGAAGACCTTTGCCTGAGCAGAGTCCAGGATCATCCCCAGGTAGGGAAGACGAACCGACGGACACAACGTTGATTTCGGAAAATTTATTGTCCAACCAAACTCCTGCAGAGTCTGCATCGTGGTGGACAGGTCGTTCACCAGGCCCTGACTGGTCGCAGACCGAAGCAAGATATCGTCCAGATGTCCCAAGACAGAGACTCCCTGGGCTCTCAATAAAGCCAGGACCGGCGCAAGCACCTTGGTGAAAACCCGCGGAGCCGAAGCGAGACCGAAGGGTAACGCCACGAATTGGTAATGATCCTCCGCAATGGCGAATCGAAGGTACCTCTGGTGACCCTCGAAAATGGGGATGTCAAGGTACGCATCCTTCAGATCGATGGAGGCCATGAATTCCCCCTGACTCAGGGCAGCCACCACTGAGCGCAGGGATTCTATGCGGAACTTGCGAACCCGCACAAAGCGGTTCAGAGCTTTCAAGTCCAGAATCGGACGCTCCTTGCCCTCCTTTCTGGGCACAGTGAACAGATTGGAGTAGAACCCCCGAAATCTGTCCCGATGAGGCACCGGAACCACCACTCCCTGGGCCCACAGGTCCCGCACCGCCAGGTGCAGATCCTGCAAACGCTCCGGAGACAGCTGAAGATTTGAGGGGAAAAAATCTGCTCGCCGGCCGAGAGAAACTCTATCTTGTATCCAGATCGAACGATTTCCTGAACCCACCTGTCCCGAACGCGGGCCAGCCAGGGTTGAAGAAAACCGAGCAAACGTCCCCCCACCCCAGAACCGGGTGAGGGCGCCCCTTCAGGCCGAATTGGTATGGGCAGCGGACCCGGACTTCTGCTTACCTGCCCACGGCTTCTTCTGGGAGCCTTGGCCCTTGAAGGGCTTGCCCTTGTATTGCGACCGAAAGGACCCCTGAGAGGGCCTAAACGAGGTATTCTTCTTACCGCGAACAAACTTATTCTTGTGAGTATGGGGTAAGAGAGTGCTCTTACCCCCGGAAATTCCCTTTATCAGCGTATCCAAAGACTCGCCAAAAAGGCGAGATCCCGCGCAGGGAAGATTAGCTAGAGTCTTGCGAGAGGATTGGTCAACCGACCAACATTTCAGCCATATCAGGTGACGGTTCAACACCGCTACACTGGAGAGACGTGCAGCCAAAGGGACTAAATCCAAGTCCGCATCGCACAAATGCATGACACCCTGATGAATTTGATCTACCATAGCCAACGTTGTCTGCGGAGCAGAGTCAGCCACCAGGGTGCGCCTGAGCACCTGCGTCCAATCCGCAATAGCTTGGGCTGCCATAATGGAAGCAAAAATAAGCTTCAGCATAGAACCAGCAACCGTATAAGTATGACGGGCCAGAGACTCTAATCTCCTGTCCGTAGGGTCCCGGAACACCGGGGTATCCTCAGCAGGAATCGCAGTAGATTTATTCAAAACTGCCACCGCGTGATCCACCTGAGGCGGCACACACGAACGCTCATCAGTGGTGGGTGTAAATGGATAACGCAGCTTGAACTTACTTGGCACAGTAAAGGGCTTCTTTAAATTGCGCCATTGCTCATCAACAGCGCGCTGAAATTCCGCAGGGCAGGGGAAAAACCTGCGCTGATTTGCGTTTCCTTTTCGTCCCATAAGAGGACATCAAAGCAGGAGGACATGGTTCATCCTGCAAATGTAGTGTTTCCTTGATAGAAGTAATCAACTCATCCATGAGTGCAAGCTCTTCAGGTGAGCCAGGGGGAGAAGTATCAACTCCTTCTACCTCTGCCTCCTCCTCAGACCCCACAAGGTCCAGAGATGAACGAGACCCTGAGAAGGGCACTCCAGCCATAGCAGCCCCATCGCCCTCTGAATCAGAGGAGATAGATAACCTGGGCCGTTTTGCGGATCGATCCGCCATTAGCATCTGCACCTGAGAAGCCGAGTTCGCTACAACAGCAGCCAGATCAGCCCCCTCGGGGGATGCAGCAGCCCCTTGGCCCCCCACCAGGGTGGGAGGAAACTTGCAATCCTGAGAATCCATGCCCCAGTATCAACTGAAATAAAGGACTGCCCCTTTAAGACCGCGGCGAGCGCAGCCCACCGCACACTACTGTATGTACCGACCCCCGCAGGGATAAGGAGCACTGAGCAAGGAATTACCGGATAAGGAAGGTAAAAACCTGGAAAGAGCACACAGCTGCTGCCACCGATCGCTGTTCCAGTGAAAAAGGAAGTGATGCAATGACTGACCGCCCTATATAGCCTATGAAGGCTTCACAAACATGGCCGCTTGGCTGAGGGAATCCAGGCAATAAGAAAATGGCGCCGACATGTGCTTGCAGGAGCGATCGCTGCCAAAATGGCGGCGTTTGGCGCCAAAACACTGCGCTGTACCACACAGGGCCGGTCACCACAGTTTGCCGAGAAAAAAATGCGGGCCGCATCAGCGGTCGCCGCAGAGCATGTCTGAGCCCAGTCTGCCCCATACATCTCACACAGCAGAGCGGGAGAGAGCACCCCCCCCCCCCCCCGCAGCCCACAGAAAGGCTATCACAGGAATCTGACAGGGAGCTCAGCACTTAGACATGCGGGTCACACAGTCACAGACTGACACCCAAACAGACAGGTCCCCACATAGAAATGTACTTACCATTCCGGATGGCGTGGGGAGCCTTCTCTAGTGACCAAACCGCTGTGCTGAGGACAGGGAGTGTCGCAGCCAGGACGCAGTGGACTACGGTGCGAAACCGCAAATGGCGTCTGGTGAGGTAGCCACCTCACAGGCAGCATCCCTGCAGCGAACAGGGATGGGTCGTTCAATGTGCCAGGAAAACCTGAGCTGAACGCTCGATGGTAGGCTGGGGAAACCCCTGGCTCTCAGCCCTGGGATCCAGGGTGGCCAGTCCGAGACCCAGCTCCGCATGATCATCTTCATCCGAAGAAAACTAAACTAATGCTGAGAAAAAAACAGCTAAGTAAAAGAAATAGAAAAATACTTGAAATAAAATCAAAAAAGAGGATAGAAGGCTGAGACTGAAAACCCCAGCACAGGAACAGCCAGCTACTCCTAAGCTAGGCAATTGAAAACTGAGTTGAGAATGCTGGAAGCAGGGAGGTATTGACTGAGGGGACCGCCCCCTAGGGGTGTGATATGCTAAAAGCTTTGATATTAACAAATCTTGTTGCCTAGCTACTCCTACGGAGCAAAGGTCAATTACCCATTGGTGAAGATTATGAAGGGGCGGTGACTGTCGGAGGACGTAAGAGAAATTCACTTTACTGTGCTGTAAAAAGAATATGTATAGCTGTTTAATGTTAGAAGTCTATTGTAAAGTTTATTGAGCTGGCAGGATCACCAGGTATTTAGCGTCCTCGACACTATTGCAGATCTCAATTTTACCCAGTTTCCACTCTGCCTGCACATGCTCCAAGATATTTATATCGGGAAGTCGTAATCCCGCGCAGCTTTCTGCGCCACGTGACTCCCCATGTCATATGGGGCATGTCGAGCTTGCTGATTTTCAGCGGCACACTTCTTTGCTCCTTTATCCCACCTGCAAGAAGATTGCTTCTTAATCTATCCAATGTCCAGCATGATCATTGAGCTGCCCCCCATGTTCTGGAGAATGTCACATGCCTGCCAGAGAGCTAATCAAATTTTGCAGGTACAGGGCGAAAGTGAAAACTCCCTGTAGTGATGTGGGCTAGAGGCTGCACAGGCTATTAATTTTTACCCCCACACATTTCTCGGTTATTGCAGCATTGGAGGATAAAGATCATGTGATAGAAAACAAGTTTCATACAGAAACAGAAGCTATACTGCTTAGATTAAAAAGCATAACATGGGTTTAGATGCACTTAAATTGGTGTTCATTGCTATCACCTGTGAGCAAACATTCATAATTGTAAATAAAAACACATTTCTCTTACGTCCTCTGACAGTCGCCGCCCACTCATACAATCTGCACGTCTGGGTATTGGTCTTATCCACAGGAGTAAGCTAGGCAGAAAATTTTGTTAGAATATACACAAAAACTTTGTATAGACACACCTACAGGGGGCTGTCCCTCTGGTCCAATACCCCAGCTAGCTGCATTCCCAATTCAGTTCGTCTCTGCCTAGCATAGGGTAGGCTGGCTTTTCCCTGGCTGGGGCTGCAGTCTCAGCCTTTTCTTTTCTTCTCCAGAAAAGTTTTTACTTTTACAAAGATAGTTTATTTGTTCCTGCGCTTAGTTGGACTTCGGAAGACATCAGCGTTTGCGGAGCTGGGAATCGCTCTGGTTATCCTAGAGCCTTATGGAATCCCAGCCTGCCATCGAGCGTTAGCAGGTTATGTGTACGCCCAGGCCTCGCAAACGACCATGTCCCTGGCCTCGGGGACGAGCCTGCGAAGTTGCTATCTTCGCTGGGATGTCAAGTGCGGTACGCCGCGTGTTGCTAGCGTCCCCTTCGGCTGACTGCACCACCACCCAGAGTGGGAGGCTTCCTGTCAGAGCGGTACCCACGTTTTTGCTGGACCGGTGAGTACCATGCTACCCCTCTGTTAATGACATTGTCTGTCGGGTGTGTATGTGGGCCCTCTGTTTATGGGTATGGCAGTTCGGTATGGGTTCTGTAATGTCCACCTCATGTCTGTAAGTGCGGTCCCTGTGTGTCCCTTCCCGGTCCCTGCGGGGGCGCTGCGGCTGTTTCACCGCTGTATGGGGGGATTGCGGGGGTCCCTTATGTCCCTGAAGTGCTTGTGCACCTATTTGGGGTACAGCACATGGTGTGTGGGGGGCCGCAATCGGCGCAAAACCGCGCGGCCGCCATTTTAGGTGTGGGCAGGCTGTTTGGCCTCGTGAGGGCAGCAGCCATTTTATGCAATGCTGTTGGCGCCAATCGGGCGCTATCTTTAGTGTGGGCACTATGTCCTTGTGTGGACAGTGGACATTTTCCCAGAGCTTTCCCCATAGACTTGTATTGGCAACCATTTTTTTGTGGCTCAGGGCTGTCTGCCACTAGAGGTGTGAGGTCACTTCCTCTCTCTTCACATGAAGATCGAGTCAGCAGCGTGTGGCAAGTATAGCACACTTGGTGGATTTTTACAGTGTTTCCTGGCCTGAATCCCTGCTAGCATTCATTTTTTGCAGTTTACTGTAGCACAGGACTAGTTGCCCATTGCGGTGGGGACCGCAGAAATCACCGGTTTTAAAGGGCCAGTGTCATTTAAATTTGAGATTGCTATTATGGAGTCCCAGGATAGCAAATTCCCCCCAGATCTGGTGGAGGGTTCAGGTACTCCTGAATCCTCTGCTATAGTCTCACTGCGTCACTTGCGACTTTAACATCTAAACTGGATTTGTTGATGTCTGACCGGGCTTCTATGTAAAGGCCTATGCCCTCTCAGTCTTCTGATTCAGAGCTAGATTTGGTTGCCACGGACAGTGTACCCCCTGAGGGGTCTCGGTCCTCTCAGTCAGATGTGGAGGAGGATTCCCCCTCCGGATCACCAAGGGAACACGCTGCGATGGCTGCGCTCATTAGCTCTGTAAAAGACACTTTAAATTTAGATAAGCCCCACCTGTCGGGTAAGCAGTCTTCTTTTGGGACCCGCAAAGCCCAGAAATCGGGTCAGGTTTTTCCCTTTCCCGCGGAGTTTCACGGTACCGTGAATGAACAATGGCGTAATTTAAAACGCAGTTTTGTGGCGCCTAAAAGATTTCAGTACTGTTATCCCTTTGCGGACCCGGTAGATTCTCGCTGGACTGCGGCTCCTAAGGTGGACCACACTGTGTCCAGGTTAAATAAAGCCACTTTAATGCCCGCGGAGGATTCTCCGCTGTTTAAAGACCCGGCGGATAGGCGGGTGGAAACTTACAAGCCACATCTACCTGGTAGCGGGTTCCTTACTGAAACCCGTGTTCGCTTCGGTCATGGTCTCTCAGGCTGTTGTGGAGTGGGCCAAGGCACTTAAGCGCACCCTAATTGCTGACTCTGCCCCTCCTGCTACGCTGGAGATGGTGGATTAAATAGGTCAGGCTGTTTTTATACCTGTTTGACGGGGCCTTAGATGAGGCCCCTTTAGTCGCACAACTTGTGCAGTCGCAGTTACGATTCGTCGCATCGTATGGTTAAAAAGCTGGTCGGCTGACCAGTCTTCCAAGAAGACAGTGTCTGACATCCCTTATGCGGGGAGTCGTCTTTTTGGGGCCTCTCTGGATAAACTGGTCAAGGGGATCACTGGGGGCAAGGGCAAGAGCACTCTGCTGCCCCAGGCGTTCAAGGGAAAATCTTTTAGCGGTAGGCGGGGTCCCTCCTTTAAACCTAACCAGGGGTCCTTTCGTGCCTTCAAGGCACAAGAAAAAAAGTAAGTCCTTCATGGCCTATAGTGGCCAGAAGAAGCCCTGGGCTGGTAAGGCAAAAGTCGCCCACACTGGCACAGTGGCTCAGACAGTCTCGACCTGAAGGGCGCCCTCACCCGTTTCAGGAATGGGGGGACGTCTGCGTTTTCCCGAACCGTGGCTGGCCAAGATTCAGGACAGGTGGCTTCAAGAACTCATTCGGTCAGGGTACAAGATAGTTTCGATCACGCCCAGCAGACAGATTCTTCCCCTCAAATCTTCATTTGACCCCCAGATCGTTTAAGAGATCTCCATCGGGCGGTTCAGGATCTTCTCGCCCAAGGGGTGGTTGTTCCGGTTCCACAGCGGGACAGGTTTTCGGGGTTTTTACTCAAATCTGTTCAGTGCCCAGAAAGGCGGGCAAGGTGCGTCCGATTCTGGACTTAAAGTTTCTAAACCGCTTTGTGCGGGTTCGGAAGTTCCGATTGATCCCTCCGGTCGGTGGTGGCATCCCTGAGTCCAGGGGATTTCCTGGCTTCCATCGACCTCAAGGATGCGTATCTACACATCCCTATTTATGGGGGTCATCGGAGGTACCTCCGTTTCACAATAGCGGAGGAACACTATCAGTTCGTGGCGTTGCCTTTCGGCCTCGCTTCGGCTCCAAGGGTTTTTACCGAAGTTTTGGCTTCTGTTCTAGCCTTGTTGCAGGTACAGGGGATTGCCATCCTCGGTTACCTGGACGATCTCCTATTTAGGGCGAACTCCAGTGCCACTTTGTTGCGCGATCTGTCGATCACGGTTCAGACGCTCCAGGAGTTCGGGGGGACCATCAATTTTCAGAAGTCGACCTTGTCCCCTTCTGTTCGTCTCCCTTACCTGGGGATGATTCTGGACTCCGCCCAGGCAAAGGTCTTTCGTCCAGAGGACAAACTCCGGATCCTACAGAACGAGGTCAGGTCCCTCAGGGACAACGAGTCCTCCTCGCTTCGGACCTGCATGCGGTCTCTGGGCTTGATGGTGTCTGCTTTCGAGGTGATCCCATTTGCACAGTTTCACACGAGATCTCTTCAAGCGGAGATTCTGGCCAGGTGGGACAGACATCCTCACTCTTTGGAAAGAAGGATCTCTTTGAGCCCCCAAGTGAGATCGGATCTCCTGTGGTGGCTCCAGTCTCCGGCTCTGACGGAAGGCAAGTCCTTTCGACCGTTGCTATGGACAGGTCACCACGGACACCAGCCTGTCGGGCTGGGGTGGAGTTCTGGCAATTTGTCTGCCCAGGGCACTTGGTCGGAGGGGGAATCCTCCCTGCCGATAAATGTCTTGGAACTGCGAGCAATCAGGCTCTGTTTGCTTCGTTGGTCGGATCGTCTGCGGGGCTGCCCAGTGCGTGTGCAGACGGACAACGCAACTGCGGTGGCTTACATCAATCACCAAGGGGGGCACCAGGAGTGCCCGCGCGGCCAAGGAAGTGGCCGAGAGTCTGGCTGGGGCCGAGACGCAGGTCCCGACGATTTCGGAAGTTCACATTCTGGGTGTGGAGAACTGGCAGGCGGACTATCTGAGTCGCCAGACCCTGGACCAAGGGGAATGGTCCCTCCACCCAGCGGTGTTTCAGATGCTGTGTGCGGTGGGGATCGCCGGACGTGGATCTGTTCGCGTCTCGTCTAAACAACAAGGTGGGAAGGTTCGTGGCAAGAACACACGACCCTCTGGTGGATGCCTCGGTAATGCCTTGGACTCTGTATCGGCTGATTTATGCCTTTCCCCGATTCAGTTGTCCAGATTCCTTCGCAGGTTGGTCTCGGAACCGAGGTTGGTGATTCTTGTGGCCCCAGACTGGCCGCGCCGGTCTTGGTATGCGGACATCATGCAAATGGTCGTCGAGCCCCCCTGGCGGCTCCCACTGCAAGACTATCTTCCATCCTGCTTTACAGTCGCTGGCTTTGACGGCGTGGCTGTTGAAAGCCAGGTCTTGAGAGACAGAGGTCTCGTCGGCAGTCATTCCTACCTTGCTCAAGGCCAATAAGGCCTCGTTTGGTATGATTTTTATTATAGTACCTGGAAGGCTTATTTTGCCTGGTGTGAATCGCACGTTTTCCATCCCCGCTCTTTTTCTGTGGTGAGGGTGTTGGCTAACTGCACACAGCAGCAAACTGGTGTGGAGCAGCATCTTGCGCTGACCACTATTAAGGGCCAGTTGTCTGCACTGGTCATTCTTTCAGCGCCCCTTGGCGTCAAATTCCTTGAACCGCACCTTCATTCAAGGGGTGCATCATTTGGCTCCCCCTAGGAGGGCACCCTTGGCCCCTTGGGACTTGAATTTGGTTCTGTCCGTTTTGCAACGTCCTCCCTTTGAGAACATCCGGGAGATTCCTCTGCCTGTTCTTTCACGGAAAGTTGCCTTTCTGGTGGCGATCACATCTGCTCGCACAGTGTCGGAGTTGGCGGCACTATCTTGCCGCTCCCCATATCTGTTCATAGGGATAAGATGGTCTTGCAACCTCATCAGTCCTTTCTTCCGAAAGTGGTTTCGGATTTCCATCTCAACGAGGACATTGTCTTGCCTTCACTGTGTGCGAAGCCTAAGCATCCGAAGGATTTTGCCTTGCATTCCTTGGATGTGGTCTGGGCGTTCAGGTTTTACCTGTCTACTGAATCTTTCAGAAAGTCTGATTGTCTTTTTGTCCTTCCTGAGGGACCTCGGAAGGGTGCGGCTGCGTCTGCGGCAACCATTTCCAAATGGATCAGACAGATGATTGTACAGGCCTATTCAATTAGGGATCAGGTTCCACCTTTCCCTGTCACAGTGCACTCTACCAGAGCGATTAGTGCGTCTTGGGCCTTCCGCCATCAGGCGTCGGTGACTCAGGTGTGCAAGGCGGCAACCTGGTCGTCCGTGCATACCTTTAAGAAATTTTACAAACTTGATGTCTTGCCATCTGCAGATGCCTCTTTTGGCCGCAAAGTTCTAGTGTGGCAGTGCCTTAGCGGAGACAGTGTGGTTTTTAGCCTTTCTCCTCCTGTTGAGGTTTTTTCCCCTTGTTTACTTTGCTTTCCTGGGTTTTTTTGCTCCTGTTGAGCTTTCTTGTTACCCAGTGTTTTACCTTTCTGGTTCAGAAAAGGTTCTTTTCTCTGACCTGGGTGCTGCGTTGCCTTTTTGAGGGTTACATTGCCCACCCCTCACATCTGCACTGCTTTAGGATGTCCCAGACGTGCAGATTGTATGAGTGGGCGGCGACTGTCAGAGGACGTAAGAGAAAATAGAATTTTTGTAAGAACTTATTGTAAAATTATTTTCTCGGAGTCCTCTGACAGTCACCACCCCCCACCCCTCTTTTGGAGTACATGGATCTTTATACTGCTTGCTACCAAACTGAATTGGGAATGCAACTAGCTGGGGTATTGGACCAGAGTTACATTCCCCTGTAGGTGTCTATACAAAGTGTTAGAATATACACAAAAAATCTTCTGCGTAGCTTACTCCTGTGGATAAGACCAATACCCAGATGTGCAGATTGTATGAGTGGGCGGCGACAGAGGACTCGGAAAATAATTTTACGGTAAGTTCTTACAAAATTTCTATTTTGTTGGTACCCTTATTAATGCTTCATTCAAAAAGTAATCAAATATATGGCCACAGTTGGGTAGATGGAAATCTCTATTCAGTCCTTGTGATGGTCTAAAGCTGATTAATGGTGACCGGGGCAACAAATATGGATGCACTAAAACATTTGATTTCCAACAAAGTGGGATGAGAATCCAAACAAGTAGTAGCCATGCACCTGGACAGCTCTCCAGAGTATGGAAGCAAACTGTAACAGCAATACCAAAAAAAGTGCCTCTAAGTGCAGCAGCAAAAAGGAAACCTTTATCCCAATGGGGTTTGAACGAGGCATACACATGCAGGGCATAAGACAACATGGTGTGTTTTTATATATAAAAAAGATATTTTATTAACCGCTTTAGCCCCGGAGGATTTGGCTGCTCAATGACCAGGCCCTATTTTGCGATTCGGCACTGCGTTATTTTAACGGACAATTGCGCGGTCGTGCGATGCTGTACCCGACCTTTTTTTCCCCCACGAATAGAGAATATAGCTTTCTTTTGGTGGTATCTGATCACCTGTGGGATTTTTATTTTTTGCGTTATAAACCAAAAGTGACAATTTTTGGAAAAAAAATTACAATATTTTTCACAATATTTTATATGAAATTCTCAAAAAAACATTTTAGGCCAATTTGTTTTCTGCTACATATTATTGGTAAACAAAATCGCAATAAGCGTATTTTGACTGGTTTGCGCAGAAGTTATTGCGAACTACAGGAAAGATTTGTCATTTTTATTTTTACTAGTAATGGCGGCGATCTGCGATTTTTTTTTTTTTTTTTTTTTTTTTTTTTTTTGTGGGAATGTGACATTGCGGTGGACAGATCGGACCCCTAACTGACATTTTTGGGGGTACCAGTGACATTACTACAGTAATCAGTGCTAAAAATATGCACTGTTACTGTAACAAATGACACTGGCAGGGAAGGGGTTAACAGTATGTGTGATCAAGGGGTTAAATGTGTCCCTAGGGGTGTGATTCTAACTGTCAGGGGGTGTGGTTTGTGAAGTAATCAGACATGCGATCCTATATAGCAGGATCACATAGCCTGTGATCACTTCTGGGAGAATGACAGCCGTATGTCCTCTCTGCTGTGGGAGATTGCGAGTGGCCGGCGGCCATGGGAGCCGCTGGTCACACGCACTGGCTCCCCAGCGAATGTGGGGGCAGGAGCGTGCTGCCGGTGGCACGCTTGCCCCCCTAGAGTCTCCTGAGTGAACGACTTGGTATAACGTCGCTTTGCCCAGGAGCGGCTGCCTGCCACAGTAAAACTGCGGGGGGGGGGGGGGGGCGTTATAACAGTTCAAGTAAGGACAGGAACTCATTAGTAAATAAATATGAGAGTTCCAAAAGGTTATGGTGTCCATACAAAAGAGTAATGCTTATTAGTCCTGCATTAAATAAATAATTAATTAGACCCAGATATGACTCCCAGTCTGATGGTTATGACCCAGACAAGGGGGGGGGGGAGTCAGGCAGAGTCCACGTCCTACCCCAGCCATATTCCTAATATAGGAGGGCAGAAATTGGGCAGCCATGCATAAATAGGTATGAGTCATATCAAGGTCACTGCAAAAAGACTAGCACCCCTAAAAAGATACCATACACCTCCAGAATTTATAAATTTTTAAAGAGTACTGTCCCGATTTTTGTTAAAAAAGGTCCTTAGACATTACTAATCATCTTGAGGCCTATGAAAACAGCCTTTCTGTGCTGTATCTCAAGGATGTAATTTATAAGTTGGCCCACACATAAAAAAAACCTTACTGCTGCTAGAGCTGCTATATATAATTTAAAATGTACACAGCACCAAAGCCCATTGAATGTTTGGCTGTACTCAAAAGTGCCTAACACCCTTCAATGAAGGAACCTGAGTACAACCACCCAGAATTTAAAAATCCTGTGCTTTGAGGCATTGCCCAAGTACATAAAAATAAGTTTGGCAAGGGACTACAAGTTGGGGTGTTCACTGGAATGGTTGGTAAAAGAGAGCGACAATTTGTACTCCATCCAACAGACCAGTGAATACAAAGAAAGGCGTGAACCTGTCACCAAAATTGTGGCAGAAACACACCTTTCTCCTCAAACCCTCACACTGGAAAAAAAAAATAATAATAATGAGCTAGATTTATACCGGATACCTCGACACCTCACCAATAAGGAGGGGGGGGGGGGGACATAGGCCACTTCAGGATTTCCTTCCAAGGGGACAAGGCCCAAGGTTTAAAAGAATCTCTAGGGAGTATCCCCAAAGAGCCCAACATACCCTTGAGGATGGGAAACCTCGCTATGCCCAATATCCTTAACAAAGTGGGGGACACCCACAAATAGGGATTTGCCCCATCTTAGGGCTCCCCAAAATACTCGAAGATCGAGAGACCTTAAGGCCCAGAACCGAGCAAGTAGTTCTGATAGGGATCTGTCCCATCTGTCTGTACCCGAGAGACATAGGTACCGCAGGAAGCGGAGCCAATAATACAATTCTGAAAAGGTTTTCAGCAGAGTAGATGCTGAGTTGGATCGGATGATCACTTGGTTCACTCAGGACGCTGTAGCCCAGAAATAAAATATTCCTCTTCAGGAACAAATCCTGTGGCCACCCAAAGGCTACAAAATCCTTAAATGCCCAAGTAGGTCAGGAATCAGAGGGATACACTGATTAAAGGCATAGGAGACAGGGGTTCTAACACCATTTTATCCCCAGGTCACAGCATTGAGGATCCTGAAATCTCTGCCAGGGGGATCTTGGTTGTTAGATACTAACTACCCTCCTATTTTTCAGTGGTCACTTCATCCCTCCGACAAACAGGTCGCTCAAAGCGGGCACATTTAGAAAAATTGCCAATGACGGTGATACCTTGGAGGATCAAACCCTAATGACGCAATGAAGTCAAGAGGTTAAAGGTTGTATACGGTAACCAAGAAGGAATCCTCAATGTCAGGTAGTCTTGTTGCATACAATAAATTGCATTGATGCCCCAAAGGGGGAGATATTGTATATTTCTCTGTCGCTCATTGACAGACGTAGTCCTCCTTGATTAATATCTCGGGTTATACTGCCCTCTACAGGAGTAGGACTAGACAGGAAAGAAAACGTTCTGGCCACACCCTAGGGGCAGTCCAAGAGGGTATATCCTCTCACTTCCTGCTACAGCAAATCAGTTTTTCTCTGTCGCTCATTGACAGACGTAGTCTTCTTGATTCACAAGAACTGGGTTATGTTGTCTCCGCAGGAGTAGGACTAGGCAGAAAGAAAAAAACGTTCTGGCTCCACCCTAGGGGCAGTCCCAGAGGGTATATCCTCCCTCTCTCTGCTACAAGGCATCAGTTTTTTTCTGTCTAGTCAGGAGTAAGGACCTAAGTTCCTTGCTGGGATCTCTGGTCCTGGCAAGATTTTTTTTTTTTTTTAGAAAAAATATTTTTTAGGTAGTTTTTTCTCCAGTGTTTTTTCCTGTGAGATCTTCAAGCAGGGTGTCAGAACTGGCCGCATTATCTTGTCGTTCCCCATATCTGGTGGTTCATAGAGATAAGGTGGTTCTTCGTCCGAATCCATCCTTCCTACCAAAAGTGGTTTCAGAATTTCATCTGAATGAAGAAATTGTATTACCTTCCCTGTGTCCTAAGCCCAGTCATCCTCGGGAGTTTGCTTTACACTCCTTGGATGTGGTCCGGGCGATCAGGGTATACTTGAAAACAGACTCGTTTCGCAAGACGGATTCACTTTTTGTGATCCCGGATGGACCCAAAAAGGGGTTGCCTGCATCTGCCGCGACTATTTCCAAATGGATCAGACAGACGGTGGTACAGGCTTATTCTATTAAGGGTCGGGAGCCCCCGTTCCCTGTTAAGGCGCACTCCACTCGGGCAGTTAGTGCGTCATGGGCCTTTCGCCATCAGGCGTCAGTGGTCCAGGTGTGCAAGGCGGCTACCTGGTCGTCGGTGCATACCTTTACAAAACATTATAAAGTTGATGTAATGGCATCGTCTGATGCCTCGTTTGGCCGCAAGGTTTTGCAGGCCGCCATTTGAGGAGACCAGTGGTCTACCTCGAGGGTTTTTTTCCGTTGGAATTTTTATTTTTATTTGAGTCTCATTCTTTGTTTATAATGAGCCTTTAAAACTTCTAGTTTGGCACCGGTTGGGCCTTCTAGATTGGATTTTGATTTCTGTCAATCCCACCCCTCATTTGTGGCACTGCTTTTGGATGTCAATGAGCGACAGAGAAAATCGGATTTTTGTAAGATCTTACCGTAAAATCCTTTTCTCTTAGCTCATTTACAGACGTAGTACCCGCCCCTCTATCATTGAGTTGGGTTGGGTTAAATTCTCTGTTGCTGCTTTGTGACAGAACTGATGCCTTGTAGCAGAGAGAGGGAGGATATACCCTCTGGGACTGCCCCTAGGGTGGAGCCAGAATGTTTTTTCTTTCTGCCTAGTCCTACTCCTGCGGAGACAACATAACCCAGTTCTTGTGAATCAAGAAGACTACGTCTGTCAATGAGCTAAGAGAAAAGGATTTTACGGTAAGATCTTACAAAAATCCGATTTTTTCTGTATAGTTAGGAGTAAGGACCTAGATTCCTTGCTAGGATCTTCGGTCCTGGCAGGATTTTTTTTTAGAAATACTTTTTTAGACAGCTTTTTTTCTCCAGTGTTCCTGTGAGATCTTCAAGCAAGTACGCTGAAACTGGGCGACGGGCTGGATGTTGAGATCCGGTGGTCACCCCAGTTCAGCCTACGAGCGCGTGCAGGCCATAGCTCCGCGCTGGGTCGGCTGCGACATAGTCCCACTGGACGGGGACTGACCCTGCGAGTTAAACGTCTCGCCTGGACGCCAATGACCAGCAGAGTCACGGCGTCTGTATTGGTCGACAGCCCCCCCACCCTGGTGGAGAGGGGTTCTGTCAGGAGTTGGCGCCCGCATGGTTCCGGTATGGTGAGTAGAATGTTCCCCCTCTCCCCCTGTCGGGTTTGTTGGTGGACGCGGGCCCCTCTCTGGGATGGTCGGACACTCAGTTTCTGGGTCTCCCCTCTATCCTATAACAGGTCACAGATCCCCCAATTTTGAGTGTGATTTTGTGAATAGAAACCAGGAGGCTTGGTTTGGGAGCTGACGATCTAAAGTCCCTATATGACTGTAAGGGTGACTGAAGTCAGTGGCAGACTACTAAAAGGCATTACCATGAAGATAGAGGTATCCTACCTGTCATAGTGTGTACACAGGCCGATGCCTATGCCTGAGTACTGCAGCCACAGATCGCTATCCCTCCAGAAAGCCGGTCACTTCCACAGGCCGCACAGCCTCCCGCAGGCCGAGGCATTCCCGTAGGCCGCACAGGCCGAATGCACACCACCTTGCAAGCCGCCGCTATCCTATACAGACCGCCGCCATTTTTTCTTGCAGATCACACGAGGCCGCCATATTTGCGTAGCCTCGTGTCTCCAGCATGGGGGCGGCCATGTTTGAGGTGACCAAACACCTCGTGGAGTAATTGGGAGGCGCCGGAAGGCGTGTAAAGGGGCGGAGCCGCCTTCTTGGCCCAGGGAAAGCAAGCCAAAGACTTCCTGTCTGTAACAGACAGTGCTGGAAGCAAGTTGATAAGAAACCTCTGTGCATCAGGTGAGCCTTGGGGTCTCTCTCTCTCTCTCTCTTTCTGAGGGGTCCAAGCAGGTAGACTGAGGGGCGCTATTGCGCTGGGGGACTAAGTTAAGAAAAAAAAAAAGAAATTTTTTTCTTGCAATTTTTTTGTTTGCTGGCAAGTGTCTTGTTACATGAACCCTGCCACACATGTATCCCCACCTGATCCCCTCGGGGTGGCCGCAGGACCCTCCAGTACCCCATTTGTGATGATGCATTATCAGCAGTTTTGGAGTCTTTGGTATCCCGGGCGGAGGTAGCCTGTCAGGGACGGGGGTCAAGAAGAGCGACCCCCGCCTACCCCTATGTCATCTGATACTTCAGATACGGATTCTGAGCTGGTCATTGCAGCCCCTTTTCTGGGGTTGTTGTCTCAGGTACGGTCTCAGACAGTGAGGAGGATGCTTCTGCCTCCGCCATAGCACAAGAAGCGTTGGTGGAAGCACTAGTTGTGTCTGTCCGGGAAACCTTAAATCTTAAGGTTACACCGGCAGAGGTAGCGGAGACTTGTATTCCTTTTTTGGTACTAGCAAGCCTACCAAAATGATGAAGGGTTTCCCTTGCTCAAATGGGGTCGTCCGTAAACGAGCCCCTGCTATTTCCAAACGCATTGCTAGGCGCTATCATTTTGAGGAATCCCTCATTACAAAGATGGACGGTACCACCAATAGTGGACTCACCGATTTCCAGACTAAATAAAGCCACTGTTATCCCGTTGGATTGACAGAATGGGCCCCACCCATCTCTTGGGTGGGGGGACGTCTTCACCGGTTTCCGGATCCAGGGCTTTCCAGAATCCCGGATAAAGGGGTTCGCAAGGTCATATGGTCGGGATACAAGATCGAGTTTCGATCACTTCCACCGGTGCGATTCTTCCCTTCCAATATTCGACATCCCCCGGGTCGCTTAAAAAGCTTTGCGGGCGACAGCTTGATGCAACAAGCAGTGGTAGTTCCCATTCCTTGGAAGAGTTCTAGTCGAACCTGTTCACAATGCCCAGGAAAAAGGGCTAGGTGCGTCCAATTCTGGTCTTGGAAGAGATGGAGTCCATCCATACAGTGGTGGCCTCCCTGCATCAGGGGGATTTCCTGGCGTCCATAGACATTTAGGATGCCTATCTTCATATCCCCATCTTCGCAGGACATCAGCGTTTTTGTTGCTTTTCCCAAAGATCATCCCTGGTTCCCACCAGGAGACTGAACTATCTGGGCCTAATTTTGGATACATCCTTGGCAAGAGTGTTTCTCCATGCGGAGAAACGCCAGAAGATTCAGTCAATGATTCGGATGTTGCTGTCCGTCAACTGGCTGGGATTGATGGTCGCCTCTTTAGAGGCAGTACCGTTTGCCCAGTCTCATACCCGAATTCTCCAAAGAGGAGATTCTTCTCATATGGAATCGGAATCCCGATTCCCTGGACAATCGGATCCGATTGAGCTAGCGGACCAGGGAGGCTCTGGTCTGGTGGCTTCGGTCTCCGATGCTCAGCCAGGGGAAGTCATTTCTTCTGATAAATTCCAGGTTACCGAAAATGTGTTGGAACTGAGAGCGATCAGACTTTGTCTGATTTACTGGACCGAGCAGCTCCAGGGCAGCCCGGTTCGGATCCAATCGGACTATGCCTCGGTCATGACTTATGTCGATCACCAAGGGGCACCAAGAGTGCCCTGGAGGCCATAGAAGTGGCCAACATTCCTATTGGGGGAACAGTTGTTCCAGTTCTCTCCGCGATATTTATCACGGGGGTGGACAGGCAGATTATTTCAGCCGTCAGATTCTGGATCAAGAGGAATAGTCTCTTCATCCAGAGGTATTTCACCAGCTGTCCCTTCATTGGGGCACCCCGGAGATGGATCTGTTGGCAGGTTGGCTCAACAGGGCTCGCGCCCGCGATCCTCTAGCGGACGCAGCAGACGCACTGAGCGGCCGTAGGGGAAGTATCAGCTACTGTATGTCTTCCCCCTTAAGTTACTGCTGAGATTTCTCCGCAGGATAGAGGTGGAGGGAACTCCAGTTATCCCGGTATTCCGGGCTAGCCTCGTCAAGCCGGGTACGCCGACTTGGGCAAGACTAGTCGCGGACGCTCCTTGGAGACTTCTTCTCAGGGAGGATCTGCGGTCTCAAGGACCGAAATTCCATCGTGCTTTACAGTCGCTGGCTTTAACGGCCTGGCCATTGAGACCCAGGTACTGAAGGACAAGGAATTGTCAGCTTGTTATTCCTACTCTAATTAAAGCAAGAAAAGCGACTTCCAGCAAAGTCTATTATCGCACATGGAAGGCTTATATTGCGTGGTGTGAATTGTAGGATTTTTCCCCTACGTACCTATTCGGTGACCCGAATCTTGGTTTTTTCTGCAAAAGGGGGTTGAGCAGAAACTATCCTTGAGCACTATCAAGGGTCAGGTTTCAGCGTTGGCAATCTCCTTCCAGAAGCCTCTGGCTACTCATTCCTTGGTGCGGAATTTCATCCAGGAGGTGCAGCACTTGGCTTCGCCAGTGCGCGCGCCCTTACCACCCTGGGATCTTAATTTGGTGTTGTCGGTTCTTCAGAAACCTCCCTTTGAAAATATCAGGGAGATTCCCTTGCTTACATTATCCCAGAAGGTGGCCTTCTTGGTGGCTATCACTTCTGCACGCAGGGTGTCAGAACTGGCTGCATTATTGTGTCATTCCCCATATCTGGGGATTCATAGGGATAAGGTAGTTCTTCATCCAAAGTCATCTTTTTTTCCTAAGGTGGTTTTCAGACTTTCATCTGAATGAAGATATTGTGCTACCTTCCTTGTGTCCTAAGCCCAGTCATCCTCGAATGTGCGTTGCATTCCTTGGATGTGGTGTGGGCAATCAGGGTATACCTGAAGACTACGGAATCATTCCGTAAGACGGATTCACTTTTTGTGATCACGGAGGGCCCCAGAAAGGGGTTGCCTGCATCTGCCGCGACTATCTCCAGATGGATTAGACAGACGGTGGTACAGGCTTATTCTATTAAGGGTCAGAATCCTCCGTTCCCTGTTAAGGCGCACTCCACTCGAGCGCTCAGTACTTCCTGGGCCTACCGCCATCAGGCGTCAGTGGTCCAGGTGTGCAAAGCGGCTACCTAGTAGTCGGTGCATACCTTTACAAAATTTTATAAAGTTGATGTGATGGCATCGGTGGATGCCTCATTTGGCCGCAAGGTTTTGCAGACCGCAATTTGAGGAGACCGGTGGTCTACCTCGAGGGTTTTTTTCCGTTGGAATTTCTGTTGAGTCTCATCTTTTGATTGATGAGCCTTTTAAACTTCTAATTGGCACCGGTTGGGCCTTCTAGATTGGATTTTGATTTCCATTTTCCCACCCCTCATTTGTGGCACTGCTTTGGGACGTCCCGAGTTGATATTAATCAAGGAGGACTACGTCTGTCAATGAGCGACAGAGAAAAATGGATTTTTGTAAAATCTTACCGTAAAATCCTTTTCTCTTAAGCTCATTGACAGACGTAGTACCCGCCCCTCTGTTTTTAAGTTGGGTTGGGTTAAATTCCCTAAACACTGCTTTGTGACATAACTGATTTGCTGTAGCAGGAAGTGAGAGGATATACCCTCTGGGACTGCCCCTAGGGTGTGGCCAGAACGTTTTCTTTCCTGTCTAGTCCTACTCCTGTAGAGGGCAGTATAACCCGAGTTGATATTAATCAAGGAGGACTACGTCTGTCAGTGAGCTTAAGAGAAAAGGATTTTACGGTAAGATTTTACAAAAATCCATTTTTTTTCTTCCTAAGTAGTAGGTAAATGCTAACAAAATATTGTATCATTGTACAATTGTTCAAAGTGTGGTATCCATGGCGATAAACACATCCCCATGTTAATGAGCCCCAGAAGTTAGTCTCACAGTCCATGGTGGTCAGATAAAAGACTGATCCCACAATGGAATAAAGGAGAACTCTGAGAAAGCTTAGATTTCCAACCTCACATTGAAATGTCAATTGATGAGAATATATATTCATACTGTATATTTCATCCAATAGAGGGAGAATAACCTTCCATGCCAGGTCGTTGATTGGTACAGACGATGATGTGAACCATAGACGCGGCAATCGAATGGGTCATCTTACTCCTTGGAGCCCAGCTCAGGACGGAACCATGCCCAGCTCTTCAGGAATCATGCTGCGAGACGCCCAAGATTCTTGACGGACAGGAAGATTTGTTTTAAAAGATCTTTGTCCATTTGACCCGAGGAAATCCATTAAGAGGAATCGCACTACCTCCTGTTTTCAGTTGAAGGAGATGTGAGAATGGTGCATTGCACATGTGAGCAAAACTCAGTCTGGGTGTATGACACTCTAGACCATGCTGAGACCATTCATTGTTCAATCCACGTTCAAGGAGATTTCTCGGATTCCTGTTTGCCAACATTGTTTTACTGCATTTT